>NC_056737.1:1044968476-1045055976 GCF_019279795.1 Protopterus annectens | reverse complement strand
GTCTGTGTACATCCAATTGGTGGAGCTTGTATTCTGCCTTGTTGCTGTAATTAGGAAAGAAAACTGGCAGATTTATGGATTGATTTAAATTGTTCTCTGAGCAGACTTTAGGAATAAAGGATGGATTGGTCCTCAGAATAACTCTGTCCTTGTGAAACACCAAGTAAGGAGGACGAACACATAGTGCTTGAAGTTCTGAGACACATCTAGCTGAAGTGATAGCAACCAGAAAAAGTGTCTTCCAAGAAAGAAATTTTAAAGGGCACGATGCTGCCGGTTCAAAGGGAGGCAAAATTAAGGAAGGAGGCTATAACTAAATTGAGATCCCAAGGAGGGGGAGGATCTCTAACTGGGGGTCTAAGAAGAGATGTTCCTTTCATAAAGGCTTTGCAGAGCTTATGAGACATTATGCTAGAATTAAACATACCGATATGAAAATTAAAAATGGCAGCTAGTTGTACTCTAATGGTAGTGGAAGCCACACCAGACTGAAAAAGCTGTATTAGAAATTCAAGAATTTCATGGATTGATGCTGTGAAAGGATCCAAATTTCAAGATTCTGCCCCGTAAGGAAACCGTTTCCATTTACTAGCATTTCCTCATAGTAGACTTATGTGAGGAAACAATAATATCACGGACTGCTGGGGAGATATTGGAAAGCCTGGCTAAGGTTGGAAGTGGAGTAACCAAGCTGTGAGCTGGAGAGTTTGAAGGGATTGGTGCAACCCGCCTGATTGGTGAATCAGAAGATCTGGAACCGGGTCCAGAATCCATGGTTGATCCAGAAGGTGGAGGTGTAGGAACAGGAGCCATATTTGTCGAGGCCAATATGGGACAATGAGGATCATTTTGCAACCCAATGATTTTGCTTTATGTATGAGTCTTGGAATTAGGGGAAAAGGGGGGAAAGCATAAAGAAGTCCCTGAGGCCAATCGTGGACTAGAGCATCTCTGGGTATATGACCTGGAAGAGGAAGTAGGGAGAAGTAGCAGCTGCATTTGTTGTTGAGAGGAGTGGCAAATAGGTTGCAGCAAGGCTGTCCCAATTTGCAGAAGATAAGTTCCGCAACTTCCTGATTCAGAGACCACACGTGAGGCATGAGCATAGCTCTGCTGAGCCTGTCCGCTATAACGTTGGATTTTCCAGGGATGTGCATTGCTATCAGAAAACGTTGGGAGGAAATTGCCCATTGCCACAGTCTGAGTGCTTCTCGACATAAGGGGTAAGACCTGGTCCTGCCCTGTTTGTTGATGTACCACACCACTGACTTGTTGTCCGTTTGGATTGCAATGGTCCCAGAAGGAAGAGAGTCTTGAAGGGCTTGCAACGCTAGGAGAACTGCTCTCATTTCTAGGACATTGATATGCAGATGGTACTTGTGAGGTTGCCAAGTGCCTTGGACTGTCCTGCCTAGATAATGCCCCCCCACCCTATCAGAGAGGCATCCATGGTCACTGTGGCTACCAGAGGGGGTTGTATGTAGGGTCTGCCCTGAATTATTAGTGGGGAGACCATCCACCAAGAGAGGTGCTTTTTGCATTTTTCTGTGATCAGGATCATGTGAGACATGGGTAGTTCCTGGAAAGACCACTGCGTGAAAATAAGCCACTGAAGGATTCTCATGTGGAAACACACTAATGGGACAAGAAGGATTGCAGCTGCCATGGAGCCTAGAGCTTGGAGGACATGTCTGACTTGAACCCTTTTGCTCTGCATTAGAATTAACACTTGTTGACGAATAGTGGAAATTCTTTCCTGTGGTAATCTTGCAAACATTTCTTTTGTGTTTAATTCTGCTCCTATGCATGTAATAGACTGACAGGGCAACAAGGCAGATTTTTCGAAGTTTACTGTAATGCCTGGTTGAGTGCATGATATGATTGTATAATCCCGTGCCTCTAAGAGTTGATGCCTGGTGGTAGCAGTCAGGAGCCAGTCATCTAGATAGGGAAACACCTGGAATCCTTGACACCTCAAGTGAGCCGTGACTACTGCCATACACTTGGTGAACACCCTGGGGGCTGAGGTGAGACCAAAGGGCAGAGCTCTGAAATGGAGCACCTGTCCATCTTGATATGGTAGTATGCATCCTGAAAATCTATGGAGCACATCCAATTATCCTGACCCAGAAAGGGGAAAATGGACTGCAGTGTCACCATCTGGAACTTTTCTTTTTGTACAGATTTGTTTAATCTGCTGAGATCCAGTATAGGTCTCCAGTCCCCTGTCTTTTTTGGTACTAAAAAGAATCTTGAGTAAGTTCGGGATCCTAGTTGGTCTGTGGGGACTTCTTGAATGGCTCTTGTATCTAGCAGTCTTGAAACTTCTGTGACTGCTTGATCCCTTAGATTGGGTGGGACATCTGGGATGGGCTTTTTCAATTCTATGGGGGATTAATGGAGGGGAATTTTGTAATCTCCGGATATGATGGATAGTACCCATCTGTCTCTTGTTATATTTTGCCAGGCTTTTGGGTACAGCAAAAGTCTTCCCCTGACTACCTCCAGAGGTGAGCATTCGGGCAACCTTTCAGGGATGCTGGAAGGGTTTGGCAGAGAAAGTTTCTCTGTCACCCTGGTTTTGCGGTCCCCCTCTGCCACAAGGCCAGCATCTGTTATTGTTGTTTCCCCCTCTGCCTCTGGGGGAAAATCACCACATGTGTCAGGCAAGAGTCCCTGGGATTTTTGGAACCACATCTTTCCATTCTTCTGACCCTTGGGATAAGGTCTAGAAGGAGTGGAAAAATGAATTTATTTATTTATTTTTACAGTTAAAGAATAGAAGGAAAGCCTCTAATTTAAATGGCTATCCTGGGGGGGGGGGGGACTCTCTAATTTAAACGAGTTCAAGGGAACAGAAGGCCTGAGAGTTATGGCGTGACGGCCAACAAAGCTAAAATACACAAGAACACAAAAAAAGGATAAAGGAATATTATCTATATACTAAAAAGACAATTACTTGACAAACTTTCAAGAAAAAAACAACAATATATAATATCAAAAAGATTATACTAAGCCTGAGCCAGTAAGGAAGCAACCTCGCAGCTGAAGCGGCAAACGAGATCTGAGTAGCTGACGCTGGGCATTCTGGGATAAGGGGTAGCCTCCAGCTAGTAAACAGCTCTTGAGCTATAGAAGATGGCTCAGTCAGAGCCGAGGATCAGCTCCGAACCCAAACAGCAAGAACAAAGGCGAGATAGACAACTTAACATCAACACATTTCCAGATTAGTTATAACAGCATGCATGGGTGTTCTAATTAACCCCATAAAACAGATTTTAAACAGTTGCATAGCAAGACGGACACACACATAAATGGAACATCAGTATGCATTGTAACAGCATGCCAGTTACATTGATGGCAACAGGCCACCAACAATAGTATTTGAACAAGGTATGTTAACATGCAACCAATCAAATATACGAACAATAATAGAACAGAAGTTCCAACATTGGGTTTGGAGTAAAACATACCCATAGTATATGAATTTTAGTATTGATCCAGATGAGGGGTGGGGGGGACAAAAAGTCTATTAACTGTTTATGCTTCTATTTTCCACAACAGTACTGCTCAATACTCTATGGGTTTGCCCTCACTTTACATCTGCCTATGGCCCACAGCTTCTGTAGCACAAACATACCTATTAAACTGTCAGCCTGGAATGGTATGGGACAAACTTTGAAAACTCTGGGTACATGACTAGAGGGGACTCGTACATGTCAGTGTTGCATATCTGGCACAGAAGGGGTACCCTGAACTGATGTTATGTGAGTGTGCTATTGGCATATTTCAACTGGTTTCCTATCTGTGTCCAGGGTTATTGGCAGTAGTGACTTGAGACATGTATCAGGAAGAGTGCATGTTGCATGTACCTATGCTGCTGTCATTTCGCGGCATGTGGTGGCAGTTGAACAGTTGTACACATTTTATTAGTATACCCTTCTTACAGCTACTACCAACATTTCCTTACCTGTACAACCTGTGGAGAAAATATTTGTTAACACTACCTGAATGTTTTTACATTTATTCCTGATTCCTTGTGTGTAGTTATGCTCACATCTTAGCACCACTCCCTGGATTTGAACCGTGTGTGTGTGTGTGTGTGTGTGTGTGTGTGTGTGTGTGTGTGTGTGTGTGTGTGCAAAATTAACAGCTAAGCTATTTTACACCACACTGAGCTACTATGGAACTGCTGCATCTAGCTTCACTGGTTTCTGCCTAATAATCTCTTGGTTAAACAGTCTGAACTTGCAATCCTGTGATGCATGCATGACAGATAATTATTGTGCTATGCATTAATCCTTTGGATTACTACAATTTGGAAAGCAACGGTTAACACAAGGCAATGCTGGATGGAACACAATTTGAACCTTTACACATTACTATTCAGGGTTCAGAGCTTAGTGTATTATATATTTCACATTTCAGCTATATCTTGTTTTACAACTCCACCATCTACGGTTTTCTTACAGCAGGTTCACAGAAGAAGCTCAGTTAATGTATGCTGTCACTGCCACATTTACTGTGAAGAATCTGTATACATTCTAAATGTCTACAACAACATACCAGAATAAACACAACAGTTTTTTAGGTAGTTTTATTGCACATTAATATTAGTCTGTCAATCATTTTTATTTATTCAGTTTACACAGTAACAGTATGCCTACTAGCAGTAAGCAATGTACTCCTTCTTAGCTATTTGAACAATATACTGCAAAATAGATTTGTACTCACCAGCCTGTGTGCACAGCCTCAGCAGTCTGTCACCGTGGGCTTTGATGTTCATAGCCCTCTCTGTTGCAGCTGTAGAGGGGAGAATAAAACATTATGCATACCTGTCTATCACATTTTCAGGCTAGTATTTGCTACAAACTACTTGATAGTGATACTTACCCAATAGTGGACCATTCTGTGCCCATGCATTTTGGATCCACTGGGCCAAGAGTGCCCCCTTACTCCTCTTTAGGTCAGCATAGTGATGCAATACCTGCTCACCAGTCTGGGGGATGCCAGTAGCACTGATGAGATCACTTGTGAGATGGTCCCAGGCCTCTGTTTTACATTGTGAGCCCTAGAACTGGCCCTGCAGCAGTCTTTCATCATGGTTTTGACAAGGAGTCCAGCCATAACCCTGGACTAGTGAATGCCCCAGCGCTGCACCCAAAAGTGCATTCCCTATCCAACACCAGACATGTTCCTGCAGAGATCAAACTAAACAGGTTATGGCTGTATTCCCACCTGTACAGATTAAATAAGGCCATATTCCAGCCCTTTGCCATCATTGGACCATTTCAAAAAAGCTGAGCACAGCTTAGCAATGTGCAAACCCACTAAGCTGGGTTGAACAGTGCTTAAAGAGGTAATTGCTGAGCACTGCTTAACAGTGGGCAAATCTGCTTAGCTGAGCTACCTGCTGTGTAAGTGATTCTTAAACCTGGTAAGCATAGCTGGGCATTACTGACCATTGCTCACTTTTCATTTTAAAAAATACCAGGATAATGGCTTCATTTACTAGGTGAATTCGATTTACTTTACATGACATCCCTCTTGCTACATTACATTAGCAAGGGATGTGACTATACTGTATGGGACACTTGTGTATACATGGGTGATTTCACATGTTACATGCTCTCACACTTCCATTTTACACCAGCTACACTACCCTGGTTGACAAAAAAACAGTTACTACATACTTTAAGTTTAAAAAATAATTTTAACACTGCTTTCCCATATGAAAATAACTTGAGCGCCTTGGTACTTGAACTGTGAACACCTGCATGCAAAGTCAGGACTCTAACAACTACACTACCTCAGTTTAGGAATTTCACCTCTATATTTCTATTTATCTCCTATGGGATGTTTAAACAATGCTAAGTGGAGGGCCATAAAGCACACACCCACTTAGCTACATTCCTTAGCATGAAAATGTTTTTTTTATTATATTGTTATTATTATTATATTATTATGTTATATAGTGAGTATTGAGGTTTTCTGACAAGTCATTGAGGACTGCAGTCAGGAAATAATGGCATACATTTGACTTTCAGACTTCTGTCCTCCAAACATTCATGCTAATGCATATCCTGTTTTCTATCAACTTTTAAGTATTTCAGGGCTATATTTAAATAGTGCCCCTATTTTTAGTGCTTGGTCTCCCCATTATTTGTGCCTTTGTCCACATGGACTGCTGTCAGGGAATAATGGCATGCATTTAACTTTCAGACTTTTATCCTTTGGACATTTATGCTAATACATACCTGTTTTCTGTCAACTTTTGAAGTGTGTGAGGGCAATATTTAAGAAGTATCCCTGTTTAGGACATTTTCCCTCTCATTATTTGTGCCTTTGTCCATATTTCCTGCTTTAGCAGGTTGCGAGGTATTGTACGGTACTTTTACAATGCAAGGGGTATGTCACCAACCTGTCATACACCTCCTGCATTGTTTGCCTGCCCCTGTATGTATTTTAGTGTCTGTGGACACTGAAAGTATCATTTATTTATTTTCAGTGTCCGCGGACACTGAAATCCTGGCATAATATTAGAGAAATGATCTAATATTTTGCTGGATCGTGTCTAGAAAGTGTCGTACAGCACTTTCTGAGTGTAGGGGGCATGTTTGTAGCCCATGCACTACTTAACCACGCCCCCTGCACTCGTTCATGCTTCATGTTCATTTAGCCTAAACAGCAGTGCACCTTCATGAATATGCAAGGCATGATGCTGTGGCTACACGGAAACGAACCACTCTGTGCAGGAATAGCACTATTCCTGTGTTAAACTAAGGTGTGCCACAGTAAAACAATTGATCACTATTTGTCACTAATTAATATTTTCATATTGGTGTTCATATTTTCATAACTAAGAGGCCTACATGTTATCGAGGGGTATGATGTGATATGCCATGGTGAGAGATGGGTAAATTTATTGTTATGTCCATTTATATAACCGTATGCCTGAGATATTGTTAATTGTTTGGTTGTAATTATGAAAATAAACAATATTTCCATATATACTTAACACTTAAAAAAAACAAGTGACTTACAAACTGTTGCGTGACATCAGGTGAAACCTTAGATTGCTGTTGAATAAAACTATCTTTGATATTTGTTTACTAAGTTGCACAACTTGAGAAGTATTCAGTGTTATTTATATTGCTAATTATACAATTAAGCATCTGTTTTCATATTTCTGTAAATATTTCAATAAACATGCATTCACAGAGGAATTTCTTGTTGCCATGTGTAAGCTTATGTGTGGTTAACAAAAATGCTGTAATAATATATGTGTAAGTTTCCAAGATATGAAACTTTTTTGTGAAAGTTTAGCAAAAAAATTATAATTTGGGGGTTGTGTGCATTATAATATATCATAGTATTTATAAAAAAATATTAATGCACTGACTGTTCTCACTGTAAAAATAATTCTTACAGATAACATTGCTACTTGTGCAGTTTTAAGAGCGTTTACTGTTCACAACATGTTTAGATTTATTTATCTTATGCTTTTTAAGTATATTTTTGCAGAAAATGCTCATGAATGCAAGCTAAGTATTGGCTGGTAGAGGCTGTGACATTCCATACCACATCGGTGTTAATGAGTTAAAATAAAAATATGCCAATTTCAGGAGTGGCGTAGGTTTGTACTTTATCTTAATTTATTGTATCGCTTGTATTCTGTCTGAGTTTCCCTTTGTCTATGTTCAAATATTTCAGATCGATATTGCTGTGTGATGTACCTCCTAATCCATTGTGTTTTGTACTGCTATTATGTTTATCAGCTCCCTTGGAGGTCTTTTGTCAGTGTCTATTGTTCCCCTCCCCCCACTACCATCTCTGCACTTAACCCTTAGTAATCTTTGCCTTACTTTGCTCCATAAGACATTTTGCTGTATATGTTTTGTCTTGAGTCACAACAATAATTCATCACCTTAGTACTACATTCTGTGTGTGCAGTTTTGTGACAAATACACTAGATGCTCATGCATGGTCAGTATTTACAAAAAATGAGACAAGGGGTACCTCTTAGCAACCAGTAGGTTATTGAGTATGAATACAAGGAAGGTTGTGCTGCTCTGTTGGGATGGGTAAAACATTTAAGGCGTTTAATTTTTTTGGATAAAAATTGATGAGGTCTTTTCAACTGAGCAATATACTTGGACTCATATATTCCAAAGAGGTATTGTATTCGATGATGGGTCTGATAAGGGAAGAGTACCAGTTGTAAGATGACTTTTTGGATCTTGAATAGATTCTCTTAGAAATGAACTGGGCCACATTAAAGAATTTCTTGACTGTAGTGGAAGCACGATGATTAAATGTTGATTTGTCCACATAAGTACCAAGCTCTTTCAAGACCATATATGTTCAAAGAGGAGTACATTTATAACATATGAGATAGGAACTGCTTTTTTCCAAGAAATACCCTGCTGCGCTTTTTTTCCATTAAACTTGAGACCATTTTCAGTAAGCCATGTATATTTATATTCTATTATTTGGAACAGTTTATTGTCAGTGGATGAGCAGATATCAGTGTCCAGGCTGCAGCCATCAATAAACGTGGTCAACCACACTTCAGTGAATTTGGCTTGGATGTTTGGAACATACATGCCAAACATGAGAGGCCCCAACATGGATCTTTCTGGTTCCCCACCAGTTACAATCTTACATTCAGACAGGGTACCAGCAACTTTCACTACTTGATTTGTTGGATAGCAAGCTTGCAATCCAGCAGACAATTAAAGGTTGCACATTAAGTTTGTCTAACTTTTCAATAATATCAGCATGGGGATAGTGCCAAAAGCCTTGACCAGACCAAAAGAAGCAGCATGTAGAGAGGAATCACTGTCCACAGCCTCTGTGACCTTTTCAAAGACATTTATTAGATTCAGAATACAGGATCTGCCCTTCACAAAACCAGGCTGACTGTGGTGTAGGTTACTGAAGTTGCTTATGTCAGCATAAATGAGATCTGATATTATACAATCCATGGCTTGGAATATAAAGCTGGTGAGGCTGATGGACATATAATTACCTGTGTCTGTTGAGGGGCCAACCTTGTGTAGGGGAATCACAGTAGTTGTTCTCCAGACATCAGGGACAAACTCTGTGGATAGGCTATGATCAAACATTTTAAGTAAAGGCACGAATAGCACATTTGTGGCACTAATGAGAATGCAGCCTAGTATGTTATCTGGTCCAATAGAAACATTGTTTTTAGCCTTTGGCAGAGATTTGAAGACTTGTTCCAAGGTGATTGCAAGGGAAACTAAATTTGCAGGGATAGTAGGAACAACAATGTGGCTATGATGGGTAAAGATAGCATTAAATTTGTCTGCTATTAATTGGCTATATCCTTGAGAATGGAATGTGTGACATTATTATGGATGAGTTCAGTGTATTGCTGAACATTATTCCTTAATTTCCTGATATAACTGAAGAACAGTTTACAGTTTCCATTGGTATCTGTAGCACATCTTAAGTATGTTCTCTGCTTTACATTTTGTAATAGTGCTCTTGAGTTCTTTGTCGGCATGCTTCAGTGTGGTCTTCAGGTAGGAGGATGGGGGTTTCTTATATCTTTGTTTAATTTACCCTCTTTTGTTATATAGTTTATTCCTGAATTTACCATTATACTTAAGGTAGACAGGTAGGCTTTTCTAAACAGCTGTTTAGATACTGACAAAAATTAGAGTTGAATGCGGCAGCCCTCTCAGATAGATCTATTTGCAAGGGATTGTTGGAAATTTCATCTAGGTCTTTTACAAGATGAAGCAGATTTGTCCTCGACAAATCCCTAAGCATGGTTTCATTTGATGGTGGAGGGGTACCAACCCTGACAGAGAAAGTAAATAATTCATGCTCAGCTTTAACCAGGAGTGAAGAGATGCATCATGGGATACAGTTGGGGCAACTGTCTATATTGCTATTTGTATGCAATGCCCCTTACGTAGGTAAGACTCAGTGTAAATTAGCCCAAAAAATTTATGAGCATTATTATGAAACAAATGCATCATTCAGACATCTGAGATTATTTCTTGACCATTTGTTTAAGTTCGCAGTTCGCAGTCTTACATCAAGTGAACAGGGATCCCAGGGGTGGACCATGGAAACTGTACTGGGAACAAAAGGAAACATGGTGGCAGATTTTCTTAAATGCCACCTTTCTACCAGGCCTCAGTGATATGATTTCTATTACTAGTTTTTTTTAATTAAAAGCCCTTGATAGGCAGTTTTTATTTTTATTTTTATGTTTTATTTTCATTTTTGTTTATTTTTGCAGGTTTGACTTTTTTATTGTATATGTATTTTTATTGTAATTTTACTTTTCGCTGTGTGGTACTCAGTGCGTTAATAGGATGTTTAGTGTTTGTATTTAATTGAATAGTTTTTTTAATTGGCTGCTGGATTCTTATTTCCTGTGAAAGTAATATAACATGATCATTACAGTGCTGTTTTATGTCTGATGAAGTTTGGTCATTATAGTAAAAGAAAGCACTTACATTAAAGTTGTTTATTTATTGATGCACCTTGTGTTTGCCTGTACCTACTGCTCTGCCAATTTTGTGGTGTTCCTTAATTTGGTATGAGGCATGACATTTCCGATAAATACAGATACTATTCCACAGTTGCCCAAGGGCTTGAAGTCACTGTCACTGCACTGAAACCGTGTCTCAGTTCTAGAGGAAGTGCTGTCCCTGCACTGAAACCGTGTCTCAGTAAGTACATGGATATGAATGTGTTCTATCTACAGGAAACCCTCAGGATGTGGCATTTTTCTCTTTAGACTCTTAGCAATGAGTGTCACCATGATGATGTCTAAATTTAGGCCTGAGTTTGTTACGTAGGAATGTCCAGTAGGTAGACTCTGCTAAAAAGGCGTGATAGAGGCAGCAAAGGCTTTAGCCATTATGCAGAAACCATTCTAAGAGAAAATGCTCCAGTGTGTTTTATTACGAATGTAAATGTTGATTTGATGTCCCTTTATTTCATTAGTGAATGGTATTCTTCTCCCCTATTTTTATTCATATTACCTGATTACCCATGTTGTGGCTGAATAAGATACAATTTACAGATCGTTAACTTGGTTAACAAATGCAAAAACAATCAATAAACAAGTGAATGAATGAATGAATGAATGAATGAATGAATGAATGAATGAATGAATGAATGAATGAATAAATAAATATAAAAAAGAACATGTGTCTCAAATGTATCTGTGTCTACTGGAATAGTACAAAAGCCTTCACAGCACTCAGCTACTTGGGTAATGGCCAACTAGACAACCTAAATAGCCCACAACAATTGCTAGACATAGAAATGACTTTGAATAAATAACAACATTTAAAATTTATCAACAAAATTTGAAGAATTTGACCAGTAGCCCTTGAAGAAGACAGCATTTTAAGATAGGGCACCCACTACAAAGGTATAGTGATTAGATGCAGTCTCTAGTCCAGTGAGCTGGCAGTTTTATGAGAATTCAACATTACAAGATGCCCCACCTTTCCTCAAAAATGATGTGCCAAGGTGGATACATTCTGAAGGGTGAAAGAACTGCTAGTGGACCTTGGTAAAATGGACTGCACAGTTTTGTCTGTCAAGACTTTATCTATCTCACAGCAGGAGGCATGCCACATAAAAAGGGTCAAATCTCTATCAGGTACCAGTTCAAATGCAACACAGATGGTATTATCATATATGTCAGCTCCAAACATCACAGAGTCATGATGCTCAGGTCAGGCACATAAATACAGAGTGCCAAGCATAGGATTGCTGCACTGAAGCATACATACATGGGAAGCATCTATTTTGTGTCTTTTGGTATTGCAGAGGTGATGATGCTGGTCTGTGTGACACAATCCTGAATTATAACTCTTACATGCCATCCACAGTCTGTGGCAAAGGGTGGGTACATCAGAGGATGCAGCTAAAGTAAGAGAGGCATTAAAGAGAGAAATGTCAGACTCCAGAGGACAAGCTGTAGGCAAAAATCAGACAAGGCCAGCAGGATAGTGTTTCATTTGCCGTACTGTGTAATCTACTAATGTACAGATAAAGCCAGGGTGATACTGTTTCCTGCACTATATTGCTTAATATAGTAATGCACAGATGCTGTTTAATGTGTTTAATTGTGTAATATATTAATGCTCAGATGAGACCAGCATGATCTTGTTTCATGTGCAGTACTGTTAAATATAGTAGTAAAGGAGATGAGACAGTCATGATTCTGTTTTAAGTGATGTACTACATAGGTTAGTACTATGCTACCTGCCTTTTCAGGCCATTTTAAGCCTAGCCAGTAACCCCATGTGAGAATCAAACCCTGCACATTGTGTCTGTAAGGTAAACACCTTAACCATTAGGCCAATCTCACACATAATATAGCAATACCTGGAGGAGACCAGTGTGATACCATTTCAAGTGAAGTACTGTATAATATAGTAATACCCAGATGAGACCAGTGTGATACCATTTCAGGTTAAGTACTGCATAATATAGTAATACCCGGATGAGACCAGTGTGATACCATTTTAGCTGAAGTACTGTATAATATAGTAATACCTAGATGAGGCCAGTGTGATACCATTTCAGGTGAAGTACTGGATAATAAAGTAAGCACACATGAGGCAATATAATACTGTTTCTCATGCTGTAGTGTGTAATACATTAATGTCCTTTTTTAATTTCTCCAAATATTTTGAGTTTCTAATACTATGATGGGAATGGACCCCATTCCTAAGTCAAAGTTTAATTAAAGTTCATGAAATTAGTATTGTTTTAGTCTTTGATGTTAGCCAGAAGTGCTCTTCGCAGCACCCGCAATGTGCCCAGTAATGACTCCTTCTGCAATTCGTACATGGTTACATGAATTGGTAACATATCTAAACATGATTGTAGATTCTTTTTTATAAGCCCCGTTGCTCCTTCTACTATTAGAATTCTCTGAATATCTTTCTTCCACATTGCTCTCGTTTCTGCCTGCAGATCCTGATATTTTATGACTTTGTGTCTCTCTGTACGCAAGACACTGTAGTCACTGGGTGTGGTGATTTCAAGGATCAGTGCTACTTTTGTCTTTTCTTGGACCACTATATCTGGTTTTCTAGCATCTATCTTTTGAACTGTTGGCAATGGGTCATCCCATATAAACTTCAGTTAGTTTCTATGATACTTTGTGGCTTATGTTTCCAGTGGTTTTCAATGGGTTTATATTGGACAATCAAACTTTCAAAATTTCGACTGTCATACGGTCAACAGCATATGATCGAACTTTTAAAAGTTCGAAAACAAATAAAAAACTTAACTACATAAATAACCGACCTGAAACTGTGCCCCCACACCCCCCACTCTTTAAATATACCAACTCTGAGATCGCACTAGTGCAGAAAAGGGAAATCTTCCTATTCCGTGCTTTACAGAGATCTCCGTTAAAACATTCGAACTTTCAAAAATTCGATAATATGGTGTCAACCATATGACAGTCAAACTTTTGAAAGTTCAGTCATCTAATATAGACCCTTTTTCAGACACTTCAATACCATAATGTTTGCACAATCCCTAGTGCAACAGTCTTGCCACATTATTATGCCTTTCAGTATACAGTCCTTCCGCCATTAGTATGTCGTAACCAGCAACAAGGTGTGTGACTGTTTCCAGTTCGGTTTTACAAACCCTACATTTGTCTGTTTCTCCCACATGTTCAATGGACTTTGTAAACCAACATGTATGTAACACACTGAATTGGGCCACTAATATTAACCTTTCATTTCTTGGTTTGAATTCGCCTTTCCTCAACCATTCCTGCATTCATTCCTGATCAGCATGAGGTTTTTCCAGAGGTTTTCTATACTTGCAACTATTTTTATGCTTTTTCCACATTTCTTGCCTCCTCATCTGGTCCTTCTCCTTATATTCTTTCTTTTGTTTTTTTGGCACATTCAGTTGCTGCCTGTTTTGCATCTGCTTCGGATCTGATTTCCATTCCTGCTTGATGCTGATATGGTTCTGTGAAATTAAGCGGAGAAGTCATCTTAAATTTCTTCTCCTCATGTTTCAAAACTTTCACTATGTTTGGGTTTTGTGAGGTCAGCAGATATGTGTAGAGTCTCACGATTGCAGCTCTCTACATATAATTAATTTCAAGGAGACTCATCCCTCCTTCAGAATGAGGAATATATAATCTTGGTATGCACTGATTTTTATAAATCATTTGGTGAGCATGAAGCATCTTTTTTGTTTTCCTATCTAATCTATCCAACACATTTTGGGGCCAGTCAATCACTCCAAAACAGTAAGTTGGGACAGGAAGAGCAAATTGATTTATAGCTTGAATTTTGTTCCTACATGTTAGTGCTGTTTTCAGGATTAATTTAAGTCTTCTGAAATATTCCTTACTAAGTTTTATTTGCATTTGTTCGCACTTTATTGTTGTTCATTCATCAATTCCCAAGTATTTTATACACTCCCTCTTGCTCAGGTTCTTTTATATCACATTCTTGTCCCAAACTCATGTTTTCTTGGCGTTGCAGTTTTTCTGATTTAAAGGTTGCTTTTGCACATTTATCAAGACCAAATGACATTCTTATATCATCTGAAAAAGTTTTGACAATTTGCAGTTGTGCTTTCAGTTCATCATCTGATGAGCCATACAGTTTTAAATCATCAACAAAGAGAAGATGAGAAGTCTTTACACTTTGTTGTTTTCTAGGATCCAAATTATAGCCATGGCCTAATCTGTTAAGTTGACAGCTTAATGGGTTAAGGACAAGGCAGAATAGCAGCGGTGAAAAAGAGTCACCCTGGAATATCCCCTTTTGAATTTTTATCCCTGGGATAATAATTTGTCTTTTATCATGGCTTAATTGCAAAATGGGCTGCCACTGTTTCATGGTCACTGTAATATAGTCGATCAGTGTAGGGTGTATCTTACACATTTTTAAGCACTCTTTTTATCTATGAATGTGGGATACTATCAAATGCTTTTTTATATTCAATCTATGCCACACTTAGATTCTTCCCCTTTTTACAGTTCTCCACTATGACTTTAGCAACAGATGATCCTTTGTTCCATATGACTTTCTTTTATTGCCCTTTTGTTCTACTGCCATAATTGAGTTTTCTTCTAAATGACTATAAACTCTGTCAGTATCAGTTCCCATGTATAGTTTATACATCATCGGAAGGCAAGTTATTGGTCTATAATTTTTAGGATAGCTAGCAGGTTCACTTTTAAGTAGGAGCATTGTTTTTCCTGTTGTTAACCAGGTTGGTGTCTGTTTGGGGTGCGCATGTAAATAGTTCTTACCCATGGCTAAATCTTCATACAAAGATGTTAATACTATCAGCCAAAAATTAGGTACTGCATCTAGGCTTGGGGTTTTCCAATTAGAGGCTTTCCTTAACTTTGTTTCAGTCTCTGTGGCTGTTACTTCATCCCATTTCATATGCTGTACCTTTGAACCTCTTATTCTTTCTTTAACTTCTTCTAACTATTTAGCATCTTTGTTATTTTCCGCAGGATCTTCACAGATACATCTCCAAAATGTATCTATTTCTTCTCTTTTGGCTGTCTTTCCATTCCTTTTACCTTATTTCTCACTTCTCTATAACACTTTTGGATCATCAATAAATTGCTTACTTTATACTTTTCCTTTATATTTATCTTTATATCTTCTAAATATTTCTGCCTGCGCTGAAATATTTAGTTTGTTATTTGCGATAGTACATGATAGAGCTTGGTTTGTTCTAATACCGCGCATTGCTTTTATCACATCTGTCTTTCTTAGTATTTTTGTTGATCTGTTCCCTCTTCTATAGTCTTATAATAGTGACACTTCTTGTCTTAACTGCTTAATAGTTCTATTTGATATTTCCATGATGGTATTCGATTTCTCCCTTTCTTTTCCCTCACTACCCTTTGTTCTTGTGGTAGAACTTTATCAGTTATTAATTCAGCTGCACAGTAATATACCTGTTTACTTCTGCTATATTGCATGGATCTCTATGAACAGTCCTAATTACTGTGTTCATTTGTTTTATCAGACTTTAACTTTTTGGATTTTATTAACCTTCTGTAGTCGATTTCTTTCACTGAACTTGATACACCTGTCTATGTCTATTAAATCAAGCAATTCTCTTAGCTCATTTTCTGCCAAACTGAGGGCACATCACTTGTTTTCCAATTCCTGCAGGCATTCTATAAAAGATTCTATAGCACCTTCCTGGGACGCAGTCTCATCAGTTTCATCCTGTGCCATCCGTTGCTCTATCATATGGAAACTCACTGGTCTATCATTCTTCAACATTGACTGCATCAGTTCCCACAGTTTCCTGTTCCTTCCCTTGCTGTCTAGCTTCAAGTGAACGTTTATACTTGTTTCCTGTGGAAGGCTTCAGCTTTTCTTCATATGGCACCTGACCAATTGCTACCTGTTCCACTGATTCCCCCTTAATTTGGATAGCCATTACTCTATCCGGTTGTGGTGATGTCTGACTTAGATTTTCTACACTGAATCCTTCACTTAGCAGGTACTCCATGATCTCAGTTTCTATTTCTTTAACGTCTCCATTACTAATCTCCTTTTCTACTTTCATCTTTGTCTTCTTATTCTTTGTATTGTAAAGTTTTCCATGTCTGGATTCCTCAGCCTGTATTTATCTTCAAATATCTTTGGTGCTGCTCTTTTTGTATTGTTTAGTTTTGCTTTCTCCTTTGCATAATTATTATACCATATTAAATCTCTTTTTCTTTCCCATGTCTATATGTCTTCTTCAGATGTTTCCTGATCTTCCTGTTTCTCCCTGCTTTGGGGACTCACTCCATCCTGCTGTGATGTAACCTATGTTAGGCCATCTATACCAAATCCTTCACTTCGCAGGCACTCCATAACTTCAACTTCTATTTTTTAACTTCTGCTTTACTAATCTTCTTTTCCATGTTCCATTTTTGTGATGTTATTTTTTTTTTATTGTGAAATTTTCTATATCCAGATGCCTTTGCCTGTATTTCTCTTCGAATATCTTTGGGGGTGCCTTCTTTACATTGATTAATTTGGCTTTCTCCTTTGCATAAATATTGCACCATATCAAATCTCTCTTTCTTTCCCATGTTCATATTTCATTTTTATACTTTTCAAATATCTCTTGGTTTTGTTGTTAATATTTTCACACTTTCTCAGATGATTCCTTTTCCATACAGATCAAGGTTTCTTGATTTATATATTGTTTTTCACAAATCTGTTGTATTAATGAACACAAATTGTCATTTGAAGCTTCTAACAGTTTTATTTGTGGAAGTATTTTTCTTTCCTCTAATTTCTCTCTTAATCATTTTGTATATTTGTTGTCTGGAAATTCTGTTTTTTTTTGCATAATAGTAACAATACATAATTTCTTTCTTATGCTCAATAGTCCACTTTATCATCTTTATGGCTCTTCTTTGGCCTATCAGTTTTTGTGATTTTTGTGGAATGCTACTTCCTTCTACAACAAGGGGGCCATCCTCCCCCTGGGTCTGGCCTGGCCCCATTGTAGTGATATTTCCATATTTTGAGGATTATACACTGTCATCTTTTCCAGTCCTGGCACCAGTGCGCATACCAGGATTGGACACTTTTTTATCCTGGGTGTTGTGCACCCAGCTATCTTTTTTAGTTTTTGACCTACTTCTGTGCATGATATATACTATATAAATGCAGTCTATATATCAGTGTCATCTTGGTGAGATTGTGTGAAAACAGGGTCCACCTCATGAAGGTACTCACAAAGACTTGAGGATGAATTTAATTTCAGCACTACTACTCTCCTTTGCTTGCTGATTTTTCATCTCTCCAGTCTGACCCCTTATGAGGCCCGGCTGATACTGTTTAAGGTGATGTACTGTATAGTATAGTAACACACTGATGAGGACTGCATGACACAGTTTCCTGTGTTACAGTGTATAATATAGTAATGCACATGGAGACCAGCATGAACCCATTTCATATTCTTTACTATTAATAAAGTAATGCATAGATGAGTCCAGAATAATAATTTTCATGTGCTGTACTCTCTAATATAGTAATGCCCAGAAGAGGCCCACCATGATTCTATTTTAGGTGTTGTACTGTATAATACAGTAATGCCCAGATGAGGCCAACATGATTCTATTTTAGGTGCTGTACTGTGTAATATAGTAATGCCCAGATGAGGCCAACATGATTCTATTTTAGGTGCTGTAATGTATAATACAGTAATGCCCAGATGAGGCCAACATGATTCTACTTTAGGTGCTGTGCTGTATAATACAGTAATGCCCAGATGAGGCTAGTGAGATACTTTTTCAAACTAATAATTATGGAAGGACTAGGATTGCAGCAGAACATGTGGTTTCATCACCCAAGGTGATGTGGTGTCAGCTACGATGACACAGAAGAGCATCCAGCTTTGTTTCGTGATAATGGTTAGAGCTCTATCCAAGATAATAAAGCAAACTCAGAGCAGGAAACGTTGCTCATCATGTTTGTCATGTAGTGGACACTGGTTACCAGTACCATGGTAGATAAAGACTGGAGATATCAAATAAGTAGTGCAATATGTGTTTGATCCAGGAGAGTTGTATGTGCCACATATGTTATCATGCATAGACCCATAGCAGTGCATGAAGTAAGGGGAAGTACATCAAGATACAGTCTTCATGCTATCTGGCACCATACTTCACGTGTTTTAGATGTGTAGTACATGATACAGTCTTCATGCTATCTGGCACCATACTTCACGTGTTTTACATATGTAGTACATGATACAGTTTTCATGCTATCTGACACCGTACTTCACGTATTTTACATATGTAGTACATCATGATACAGGACATTGGGCCCTACTTTTCAGAGTTTGTCAAGAAATACTTCCATCTTGATGTTATCATCTTATTTATCATAGGTTTCTCTTTGGGATCCAATTTATTGGGCTCTAGTTGTCATTTGACACTCTCATTCAGCATATACCCCTGTCAATTGTATATATGTCAATACTGCATGCGCCCATATGATATTGCATTGGTACATCAAGCTCTCTCTTATATAGTAAGTGCTGCTAGATCTGCACATGACATTGCTTTGGTAGATCTGGTTCTTATATAGTAAGTGCTTCTTACTATGCAATGGAGTTACCAGGTCTGCCACGGTTATGTGTCTGTGGGTAAGTGATTGTTGATGTGTTGGTCAACATGTGGGTTAGGGCTGATGTGGACAGCATTGTGCAGGTATTGTTTGGAGTGAGCAGTTATAACTGTGCTATGCTTGTGGGGTTGTTAGTTGTGTGAGTAGTAAAAATCATGTGGAATGTGTGTGAGGATTGTTTTCTGAGTGTGTGGTCAACAAAGTGGTATTGTGTGGGTTTAGTTTTGTAGAGTGGTTGAAATGTAGGGGGAGTATGTATGTGTGTGTGTGTGTGTGTGTGTGTGTGTGTGTGTGTGTATACACAGGTAGGGCTGGAAAATGTGTGTTTGGGAGCATGTGATAGGTGGTGGAAATAGTGAGGTGTGCATGTCTGTATGAGTGCAAGCTTGTATGTGTGTTTGTCTGTGAATGAGTGTTTGTGTGTTGGTAGATATGTATTGTGAGTTTAAAAGAATTTGCTATATAAAATGCATGTTGTGTATATTTAGTGAAGTTATGAGAAAAGTATGGGAGATGGGTGCTATGCTAGAAAGGTACTTGGGCAACTATTTATCCCAAGTGGCACTTACTTGATTATCCAAGCCAAGTATAAACTTGGAGATGGTTTGAAAAGTGTTGAGGTGGTGTGAGAAGGAGAACCTGCCCTCCATGCTGGAGGTATGAGTAAATATTCCCAAGTATGTGTAATTTTGTATGTTTGAATGAGTGGGTAAAGACACATGTATGGGGCTGATTTGTATGTCTTATTATGTGTTTGAAAGAGTGGGTACAGACACATGTATGAGGATGGTTTGTATGTCTTATTATGTGTTTGAATAAGTGGGTACAGACACATGTATGGAGTTGGTTTGTATGTCTTATTATGTGTTTGAATGAGTGGGTACAGACACATGTATGAGGTTGGTTTGTATGTCTTATTATGTGTTTGAATAAGTGGGTACAGACACATGTATGGAGTTGGTTTGTATGTCTTATTATGTGTTTGAATGAGTGGGTACAGACACATGTATGAGGTTGGTTTGTATGTCTTATTATGTGTTTGAATAAGTGGGTACAGACACATGTATGGAGTTGGTTTGTATGTCTTATTATGTGTTTGAATGAGTGGATACAGACACATGTATGAGGTTGGTTTGTATTTCTTATTATGTGTTTGAATAAGTGGGTACAGACACATGTATGGAGTTGGTTTGTATGTCTTATTATGTGTTTGAATGAGTGGGTACATACACATGTAAGGGGTTGGTTTGTATGTCTTATGTGTTTGAATGAGTGGGTACAGACACATGTATGGGGTTGGTTTGTATGTCTTATGTGTTTGAATGAGTGGGTACATACACATGTAAGGGGTTGGTTTGTATGTCTTATGTGTTTGAATGAGTGGGTACAGACACATGTATGAGGTTGGTTTCTATGTCTTATGTGTTTGAATAAGTGGGTACAGACACATGTATGGAGTTGGTTTGTATGTCTTATTATGTGTTTGAATAAGTGGGTACAGACACATGTATGGGGTTGGTTTGTATGTCTTATGTGTTTGAGTGAGTGGGTACAGACACATATATGGGGTTGGTTTGTATGTCTTATGTGTTTGAGTGAGTGGGTACAGACACATATATGGGGTTGGTTTGTATGTCTTATTATGTGTTTGCATTTGTGTATCTGTGATGATTTTCACATCAATTACCAGATTAGTCTACATGGAAAAGACCATGCGTCTAACACAGTTTTACTTAATTACATTTAATTCTGGACTTCAAAACATCCTGCAGTATGTATTTGCACTGAACCTACATCATGTGAGTTGCAGAAACGCACGTACCTATTTTTATTTATTTATTTGACATTTGTTTACCGGGAAAGTCCACTTGGAATGAAGCCAATTTTCAGCGGAGGTCTGGGGAGAAATGCTCCAGGCGCACGTCTTTGTGATGTGGGAGGAAACCGGATCACCCAGAGGAAACCCACATGAATGCAGAGAGGACATGCAAACTCTGCACAGAAGGCACCCCAGCCGAGAATCAAACCAAAGAACCTCTTGCTGTAGGGTGACAATGCTACTGCTTTGCCACTGCACCATGTATAAACAATCATGTACATGCACACACACAGATACACACAGACATGTGGTCTGGTAGACAAAAACTATAACAGATTTCTTTCTGAGAGGATATCACTCCTGTAGCATCCTATATTATACAAAGTAACTGAAAAGTGAGAGAAGATAGTCATCAATGCAATTTAGGGCAATTAAAACGTATCATGGAATCAAAGGAAATGTAAGAAGCACACCACCCTTCCTATGTAGGAAATATCATTAATGGTAAACAGCTAAGGAGGGCACGTCTAAAATAGTCCTTGTCAAACCCCTCATTACCTCATGGCCATAGTTTTTAGAACACCTTGCTTAACACTAAGTTGCGACTCTTAAGGACACCTCAGATTATCACTGGGACATTGAAAACTACTGCTTTGGGAAGTATACAGCGGCAGTCAAAAAAGTCATTTTTTGACTTTGATATACACCATCTTAGCAACTTTATCAAGGCTGGAATACAGGAGTGGTGCAATAATGTGCCCAGGTGACAGGTGTGATAGACCTTACTTACCTTTGCACTAACTCTTTATGCACATCTCTCATATGCTATATGACTAATGCATATTGTTAAACATTGTCCTGGTTACGTTAGTGCACACATCTCCTACATGCTATATGACTAATGCATATTGTTAAACATTGTCCTGGTTACATTAGTGCACACATTTCCCATATGCTATATGACTAATGCATATTGTTAAACATTGTCCTGGTTACATTAGTGCGCACATCTGCCATATGCTAAACGACTAATGCATATTGTTAAACATTGTCCGTGTTACATTAGTGCACACATCTCCCATATGCTATATGATTAATGGGGTCTAGGTTACAACGTCGACAGATGGGAAGACCGACAGCGAAATCACCGACGTGAGAAGATCGATGGATGAAAACACCGACGCGGAGAACACCGAGATGGGGAAAGGATGTGTAAGTATGCGGTAGTGACGGACGTTAGGGTGCGAGTAAGGTAAGTGTGCGATGTTGGCGGTCTGTAGGGGTAGGGGTGGGTTAAGTGAGTTAGGGTTAGGGCGCGAGTTAGGTAAGGGTGCAGTAGTGAATGTTTTGGGTTAGGGGCGGGTTAAGTGAGTTAGGGTTAGGGCGCGAGTTAGGTAATGGTGCAGTAGTGAATGTTTTGGGTTAGGGGTGGGTTAAGTGAGTTAGGGTTAGGGCGCGGGTTAGGTAAGGGTGCAGTAGTGAATTTGTTTGGGTTAGGGGCGGGTTAAGTGAGTTAGGGTCAGGGAGCAGGTTAGGTTAGTGTGCGATAGTGATGGACCTTAGGGTTAGGGTTTCGGTTAGGGTAGTGGATAGTTGTGTATGTAAGGTTTAGTGTTTGTTTGTTAGGATTTAGGTGTGCTTGTGTTGTGTGTGTGGTTTTTGGTCAGGGAATTTGTTTTGTTTATTGGTTGTTGTGATGATGTGTTGAGTGTGTGTGGTGTCGTGTTTGTGAGCTGTCGATGATGTGGTGTCGGTGATGTCATTGTCGATGTTGTGTGCTGTCGGTGTTATAACCTAGAACCGATTAATGCATATTTTTAAACTTTGTCCTGGTTACGTTACTGCACACATCTCCCACATGCTATATAACTAATGCATATTGTTAAACATTGTCCTGGTTACATTAGTGAACACATCTCCCATATGCTATATGACTAATGCATATTGTTAAACATTGTCCTGGTTACATTAGTGCACACATCTCACACATGCTATATAACTAATGCATATTGTTAAACATTGTCCTGGTTACATTAGTGCACACATCTCCAATATGCTATATGACTAATGCATATTGTTAAACATTGTTCTGGTTAGGATAGTGCACACATCTGCCATATGCTATATGACTAATGAATATTTTTAAAGATTGTCCTGCTTACATTAGTGCACACATCTGCCATATGCTATATGACTAATGCATATTGCTAAACATTGTCCTGGTTACATTAGTGCACACATCTCCCATATGCTATATGACTAAAGCATATTGTTAAACGTTGTCTTGGTTACGTTAGTGCACACATCTCCCATATGCTATTTAACTAAAACATATTGCTAAATGTTGTCCTGGTTACATTAGTGCACACATCTGAAACATGCTATATGACTAATGCATATTGTTAAACATTGTCCTGGTTACGTTAGTGAACACATCTGCCATATGCTATATGACTAATGCATATTGTTAAGAATTGTCCTGCTTACATTAGTGCACACATCTCCCATATGCTATATGACTAATGCATGTTGTTAAACATTGTCCTGGTTACGTTAGTGCACACATTTCCCATATGCTATATAACTAATGCATATTGTTAAACATTGTCCTGGTTACATTAGTGCACACATCTACCATATGCTATATGACTAATGCATATTGTTAAACATTGTCCTGGTTACAGTAGTGCACATATCTCCGATATGCTATATAACTAATTCATATTGTTAAACATTGTCGGTGTTACATTAGTGCACACATCTCCCACATGCAATGTAACTAATGCATATTGTTAAAGATTGTCCTGGTTACATTAGTGCACACATCTCCCATATGCTATATGACTAATGCATATTGTTAAAGATTTTCCTGCTTACATTAGTGCACACATCTGCCATATGCTATATGACTAATGCATATCATTAAACATTGTCCTGGTTACATTAGTGCACACATCTGCCATATGCTACACGACTAATGCGTATTATTAAACATTGTCCGTGTTAAATTAGTGCACACATCTCCCATATGCTATATGATTAATGCATATTGTTAAACGTTGTCCTGGTTATGTTAGTGCACACATCTCCCATATGCTATTTAAGTAAAAAATATTGTTAAATGTTGTCCTGGTTACGTTAGTGCACATATCTCCCTTATGCTATATGACTAATGCATATTGTGAAACATTGTCCTGGTTACATTACTGCACACATCTCCCATATGCTATATAACTAATGCATTTTGTTAAACATTGTCAATTTTACATTAATGCACACATCTCCCATATGCTATATGACTAATGCATATTGTTAAACATGTCCTGGTTAC
The DNA here is from genome assembly GCF_019279795.1 of Protopterus annectens. NCBI lineage: Eukaryota > Metazoa > Chordata > Ceratodontiformes > Protopteridae > Protopterus > Protopterus annectens. Next base: position 1,045,031,669 of record NC_056737.1, on the reverse strand, counting down.
ATTAGTGCACACATCTGCCATATGCTATATGACTAATGCATATTGTTAAACATGTCCTGGTTACATTAGTGCACACATCTGCCATATGCTATATGACTAATGCATATTGTTAAAGATTGTCCTGCTTACATTAGTGCACACATCTCCCATATGCTATATGACTAATGCATGTTGTTAAACATTGTCCTGCTTACATTAGTGCACACATCTGCCATATGCTATATGACTAATGCATATTGTTAAACATTGTCCTGGTTACATTAGTGCACACATCTGCCATATGCTATACGACTAATGCATATTGTTAAACATTGTCCGTGTTACATTAGTGCACACATCTCCCATATGCTATATGACTAATGCATATTATTAAACATGTCCTGGTTACATTAGTGCACACATCTGCCATATGCTATATGACTAATGCATATTGTTAAAGATTGTCCTGCTTACATTAGTGCACACATCTCCCATATGCTATATTATTAATGCATATTTTTAAACTTTGTCCTGGTTATGTTAATGCTATATAACTAATGCATATTGTTAAACATTGTCCTGGTTACATTAGTGAACACATCTCCCATATGCTATATGACTAAAGCATATTGTTAAACATTGTCCTGGTTACATTAGTGCACACATCTCCCATATGCTATATGACTAATGCATATTGTTAAACATTGTTCTGGTTAGGATAGTGCACACATCTGCCATATGCTATTTGACTAATGCATATTGTTAAACATTGTCCTGGTTACATTAGTGCACACATCTCCCATATGCTATATGACTAATGCATATTGTTAAACCTTGTCCTGGTTACGTTAGTGCACAAATCTCCCATATGCTATTTAACAAAAACATATTGCTAAACGTTGTCCTGGTTACATTAGTGCACACATCTGCCACATGCTATATGACTAATGCATATTGTTAAACATTGTTCTGGTTACGTTAGTGATCACATCTGCCATATGATATATGTCTAGTGCATATTGTTAAACATTGTCCTGGTTACGTTAGTGCACACATCTCCCACATGCTATGTAACTAATGCATATTGTTAAACATTGTCCTGGTTACATTAGTGCACACATCTCCCATATGCTATATGACAAATGCATATTGTTAAACATTGTTCTGGTTAGGTTAGTGCACACATCTGCCATATGCTATATGACTAATGTATATTGTTAAAGATTGTCCTGCTTACATTAGTGCACACATCTGCCATATGCTATATGACTAATGCATATTGTTAAACATTGTCCTGGTTACATAAGTGCACACGTCTGCCATATGCTACATGACTAATGCATATTATTAAACATTGTCCATGTTACATTAGTGCACACATCACCCATATGCTATATGACTAATGCATATTGTTAAACGTTGTCCTGGTTACATTAGTGCACACATCTCTCATATGCTATTTAACTAAAACATATTGGTAAACGTTGTCCTGGTTATGTTGGTGCACACATCTCCCTTATGCTATATGACTAATGCATATTGTTAAACATTGTCCTGGTTACATTAGTGCACACATCTCCCATATGCTATATAACTAATGCATATTTTTAAACATTGTCAATTTTACATTAGTGCAAACATCTCCCATATGCTATATGACTAATGCATATTGTTAAACATGCCCTGGTTACATTAGTGCACACATCTGTCATATGCTATATGACTAATGCATATTAATAAACATTGTCCTAGTTATGTTAGTGAACACATCTGTCATATGCTATATGACTAATGCATATTGTTAAAGATTGTCCTGCTTACATTAGTGCACACATCTCCCATATGCTATATGACTAATGCATGTTGTTAAAGATTGCCCTGCTTACATTAGTGCACAGATCTGCCATATGCTATATGACTAATGCATATTGTTAAACATTGTCCTGGTTACATTAGTGCTCACATCTCCCATATGCTATACAGCTAATACATATTGTTAAATATTGTCCTGGTTACATTAGTGCATACATCTCCCATATGCTATATGTCTAATACATATTGTTAAACATTGTCCTGGTTACATTAGGGCACACATTTGCCATATGCTATATAACTAATGCATATTGTTAAACATTGTCCTGGTTACGTTAGTGCACACATCTGCCATATGCTATATGACTAATGCATATTGTTAAACATTGTTTTGGTCACGTTAGTGCACACATCTCCCATATGCTATATGACTAATACATATTGTTAGACATTGTCCAGGTCACATTAGTGCACACATTTGCCATATGCTATATAACTAATCCATATTGTTAAACATTGTTCTGGTTAGGTTAGTGCACACATCTCCCATATGCTATATGACTAATGCATATTGCTAAAGATTGTCCTGCTTACATTAGTGCACACATCTGCCATATGCTATATAACTAATGCATATTGTTAAACATTGTTCTGGTTAAGTTAGTGCACACATCTGCCATACGCTATATGACTAATGCATATTGTTAAACATTGTCCATTTTACATTAGTGCCCACATCTCCCATATGCTATATGACTAATGCTTATTGTTAAACATTGTCCTGGTTACATTAGTGCACACATCTCCCATATGCTATGTAGCTAATACATATTGTTAAATATTGTCCTGGTTATGTTAGTGCACACATCTGCTATATAACTAATGCATGATGTTAAACATTGTTCTGGTTAGGTTAGTGCACACATCTCCCATATGCTATATGACTAATACATATTGTTAAACATTGTCCTGGTCACGTTAGTGCACACATCTGCCATATGCTATATAACTAATGCATATTTTTAAACATAGTTCTGGTTAGGTTATTGCACACATCTCCCATAGTCTATATGACTAATGCATATTGTTAAAGATTGTCCTGCTTACATTAGTGAACACATCTGCCATATGTTTTATGACTAATGCATATTTTTAAACATTGTCCTGAATACTTTAGTGCACACATCTCCCATATGCTATATAACTAATGCATATTGTTAAACATTGTCCTGCTTGCGTTAGTGCACACATCTCACATATGCTATATGACTAATGCATATTGTTAAACATTGTCCATGTTAAATTATTGCACACATCTCCCATATGCTATATAACTGATGCATATTGTTAAACATTGTCCTGGTTATGATAGTGCACACATCTCCCTTATGCTATACGACTAATGCATATTGTTAAACATTGTCCTGGTAATGTTAGTGCACACATCTCTCATATGCTGTATGACTAATGCATATTGGTAAACGTTGTCCTGGTTACATTAGTGCACACATCTCCCACATGCTATACGACTAATGCTTATTGATAAACATTGTCCTGGTTATGTTAGTGCACACATCTCCCTTATGCTATATGACTAATGCATATTCTTAAACATTGTCCTGGTTACGTTAGTGCACACATCTCCCTTATGCTATATAACTAATGCATATTGTTAAACATTGTCCTGCTTACATTAGTACACACATTTCCCATATGCTATATGACTAATGCATATTGTTAAACATTGTCCTGGTTACATTAGTTCACACATCTCCCATATGCTATATGACTAATGCATATTGTTAAACATTGCCCTGGTTACATTATAGCACACATCTCCCATATGGTATATGACAAATGCATACTGTTAAACATTCTCCTGCTTACATTAGTGCACACATCTTCGATATGCTATGTGACTAATGCATATTGTTAAACATTGTCCTGGTTACATTAGTGCACACATCTCCCATATGCTATATAACTAATGCATATTGTTAAACATTGTCAATTTTACATTAATGCTCAGATCTCCCATATGCTATATGACTAATGCATATTGTTAAACATGTCCTGGTTACATTAGTGCACACATCTGCCATATGCTATATGACTAATGCATATTATTAAACATTGTCCTGGTTACGTTAGTAAAAACATCTGCCATATGCTATATGACTAATGCATATTGTTAAAGATTGTCCTGCTTACATTAGTGCACACATCTCCCATATGCTATGTGACTAATGCATGTTGTTAAACATTGTCCTGCTTACATTAGTGCACACATCTGCCATATGCTATATGACTAATGCATATTGTTAAACATTGTCCTGGTTACATTAGTGCACACATCTCCCATATGCTATACAGCTAATACATATTGTTAAATATTGTCCTGGTTACATTAGTGCATACATCTCCCATATGCTATATGTCTAATACATATTGTTAAACATTGCCCTGGTTACATTAGGGCACACATTTGCCATATGATATATAACTAATGCATATTGTTAAACATTGTCCTGGTTACGTTAGTGCACACATCTCCCATATGCTATATGACTAATGCATATTGTTAAACATTGTTCTGGTCACGTTAGTGCACACATCTCCCATATGCTATATAACTAATACATATTGTAAGACATTGTCCTGGTCACGTTAGTGCACACATCTGCCATATGCTATATAACTAATGCATATTGTTAAACATTGTTCTGGTTAGGTTAGTGCACACATCTCCCATATGCTATATGACTAATGCATATTGCTAAAGATTCTCCTGCTTACATTAGTACACACATCTGCCATATGCTATATAACTAATGCATATTGTTAAACATTGTTCTGGTTAAGTTAGTGCACACATCTGCCATATGCTATATGACTAATGCATATTGTTAAACATTGTCCATTTTACATTAGTGCCCACATCTCCCATATGCTATATGACTAATGCATATTGTTAAACATTGTCCTGGTTACATTAGTGCACACATCTCCCATATGCTATGTAGCTAATACATATTGTTAAATATTGTCCTGGTTACGTTAGTGCACACATCTGCTATATAACTAATACATATTGTTAAACATTGTCCTGGTCACGTAAGTGCACACATCTGCCATATTCTATATAACTAATGCATATTGTTAAACATAGTTCTAGTTAGGTTATTGCACAAATCTCCCATAGTCTATATGAATAATGCATATTGTTAAAGATTGTCCTGATTACATTAGTGCACACATCTGCCATATGCTTTATGACTAATGCATATTTTTAAACATTGTCCTGGTTACATTAGTGCACACATCTCCCATATGCTATATAACTAATGCATATTGATAAACATTGTCCTGGTTACGTTAGTGCACACATCTCCCTTATGCTATATGACTAATGCATATTGGTAAACATTGTCCTGGTTACATTAGTGCACACATCTGCCATATGCTATACGACTAATGCATATTGTTAAACATAGTCTGTGTTACATTACTGCACACATCTCCCATATGCTATATGATTAATGCATATTTTTAAACTTTGTCCTGGTTACATTAATGCACAGATCTCCCACATGCTATATAACTAATGCATATTGTTAAACATTGTCCTGGTTACATTAGTGAACACATCTGCCATACGCTATATGACTAATGCATATTGTTAAACATTGTCCATTTTACATTAGTGCCCACATCTCCCATATGCTATATGACTAATGCTTATTGTTAAACATTGTCCTGGTTACATTAGTGCACACATCTCCCATATGCTATGTAGCTAATACATATTGTTAAATATTGTCCTGGTTATGTTAGTGCACACATCTGCTATATAACTAATGCATGATGTTAAACATTGTTCTGGTTAGGTTAGTGCACACATCTCCCATATGCTATATGACTAATACATATTGTTAAACATTGTCCTGGTCACGTTAGTGCACACATCTGCCATATGCTATATAACTAATGCATATTTTTAAACATAGTTCTGGTTAGGTTATTGCACACATCTCCCATAGTCTATATGACTAATGCATATTGTTAAAGATTGTCCTGCTTACATTAGTGCACACATCTGCCATATGTTTTATGACTAATGCATATTTTTAAACATTGTCCTGAATACTTTAGTGCACACATCTCCCATATGCTATATAACTAATGCATATTGTTAAACATTGTCCTGGTTGCGTTAGTGCACACATCTCACATATGCTATATGACTAATGCATATTGTTAAACATTGTCCATGTTAAATTATTGCACACATCTCCCATATGCTATATAACTGATGCATATTGTTAAACATTGTCCTGGTTATGATAGTGCACACATCTCCCTTATGCTATACGACTAATGCATATTGTTAAACATTGTCCTGGTAATGTTAGTGCACACATCTCTCATATGCTGTATGACTAATGCATATTGGTAAACGTTGTCCTGGTTACATTAGTGCACACATCTCCCACATGCTATACGACTAATGCATATTGATAAACATTGTCCTGGTTATGTTAGTGCACACATCTCCCTTATGCTATATGACTAATGCATATTCTTAAACATTGTCCTGGTTACGTTAGTGCACACATCTCCCTTATGCTATATAACTAATGCATATTGTTAAACATTGTCCTGCTTACATTAGTACACACATTTCCCATATACTATATGACTAATGCATATTGTTAAACATTGTCCTGGTTACATTAGTTCACACATCTCCCATATGCTATATGACTAATGCATATTGTTAAACATTGCCCTGGTTACATTATAGCACACATCTCCCATATGGTATATGACAAATGCATACTGTTAAACATTCTCCTGCTTACATTAGTGCACACATCTTCGATATGCTATGTGACTAATGCATATTGTTAAACATTGTCCTGGTTACATTAGTGCACACATCTCCCATATGCTATATAACTAATGCATATTGTTAAACATTGTCAATTTTACATTAATGCTCAGATCTCCCATATGCTATATGACTAATGCATATTGTTAAACATGTCCTGGTTACATTAGTGCACACATCTGCCATATGCTATATGACTAATGCATATTATTAAACATTGTCCTGGTTACGTTAGTAAAACATCTGCCATATGCTATATGACTAATGCATATTGTTAAAGATTGTCCTGCTTACATTAGTGCACACATCTCCCATATGCTATGTGACTAATGCATGTTGTTAAACATTGTCCTGCTTACATTAGTGCACACATCTGCCATATGCTATATGACTAATGCATATTGTTAAACATTGTCCTGGTTACATTAGTGCACACATCTCCCATATGCTATACAGCTAATACATATTGTTAAATATTGTCCTGGTTACATTAGTGCATACATCTCCCATATGCTATATGTCTAATACATATTGTTAAACATTGCCCTGGTTACATTAGGGCACACATTTGCCATATGATATATAACTAATGCATATTGTTAAACATTGTCCTGGTTACGTTAGTGCACACATCTCCCATATGCTATATGACTAATGCATATTGTTAAACATTGTTCTGGTCACGTTAGTGCACACATCTCCCATATGCTATATAACTAATACATATTGTAAGACATTGTCCTGGTCACGTTAGTGCACACATCTGCCATATGCTATATAACTAATGCATATTGTTAAACATTGTTCTGGTTAGGTTAGTGCACACATCTCCCATATGCTATATGACTAATGCATATTGCTAAAGATTCTCCTGCTTACATTAGTACACACATCTGCCATATGCTATATAACTAATGCATATTGTTAAACATTGTTCTGGTTAAGTTAGTGCACACATCTGCCATATGCTATATGACTAATGCATATTTTTAAACATTGTCCATTTTACATTAGTGCCCACATCTCCCATATGCTATATGACTAATGCATATTGTTAAACATTGTCCTGGTTACATTAGTGCACACATCTCCCATATGCTATGTAGCTAATACATATTGTTAAATATTGTCCTGGTTACGTTAGTGCACACATCTGCTATATAACTAATACATATTGTTAAACATTGTCCTGGTCACGTAAGTGCACACATCTGCCATATTCTATATAACTAATGCATATTGTTAAACATAGTTCTAGTTAGGTTATTGCACAAATCTCCCATAGTCTATATGATTAATGCATATTGTTAAAGATTGTCCTGGTTACATTAGTGCACACATCTCCCATATGCTATATAACTAATGCATATTGATAAACATTGTCCTGGTTACGTTAGTGCACACATCTCCCTTATGCTATATGACTAATGCATATTGGTAAACATTGTCCTGGTTACATTAGTGCACACATCTGCCATATGCTATACGACTAATGCATATTGTTAAACATAGTCTGTGTTACATTACTGCACACATCTCCCATATGCTATATGATTAATGCATATTTTTAAACTTTGTCCTGGTTACATTAATGCACAGATCTCCCACATGCTATATAACTAATGCATATTGTTAAACATTGTCCTGGTTACATTAGTGAACACATCTCCCATATGCTATATGACTAATGCATATTGTTAAACATTGTCCTGGTTACATTAGTGCACACATCTCCCATATGCTATATGACTAATGCATATTGTTAAACATTGTTCTGGTTAGGATAGTGCACACATCTGCCATATGCTATATGACTAATGCATATTGTTAAAGATTGTCCTGCTTACATTAGTGCACACATCTGCCATATGCTATATGACTAATGCATATTGTTAAACATTGTCCTGGTCACATTAGTGCACACATCTCCCACATGCTATATAACTAATGCATATTGTTAAAGATTGTCCTGCTTACATTAGTGCACACATCTGCCATATGCTATATGACTAATGCATATTGCTAAACATTGTCCTGGTTACATTACTGCACACATCTCCCATATGCTATATGACTAATGCATATTGTTAAACGTTGTCCTGCTTACATTAGTGCACACATCTGCCATATGCTATATGACTAATGCATATTGCTAAACATTGTCCTGGTTACATTACTGCACACATCTCCCATATGCTATATGACTAATGCATATTGTTAAACGTTGTCCTGGTTACGTTAGTGCACACATCTCCCATATGCTATTTAACTAAAACATATTGCTAAACGTTGTCCTGGTTACGTTAGTTCACACATCTCCCTTATGCTATATGACTAATGCATATTGTTAAACATTGTTCTGGTTACATTAGTGCACACATCTCCCATATGCTATATGACTAATGCATATTGTTAAACATGTCCTGGTTACATTAGTGCACACATCTGCCACATGCTATATGACTAATGCATATTGTTAAACATTGTCCTGGTTACGTTAGTGAACACATCTGCCATATGATATATGACTAATGCATATTGTTAAACATTGTCCTGGTTACGTTAGTGCACACATCTCCCACATGCTTTGTAACTAATGCATATTGTTAAACATTCTCGAACCAGGAACCAAACCACGACACGATCAATAAGAAAATCCACGGAGTCTGAAGCTCAACCACCACAGTACTTTATTGCACAAGCTTCACCAACTGGAAAGACAAAAATGAGAAAACTGGTTCTCCACAACTGACCTAGGTTTCGTCAAATGACTTCTTCAGAGTGTGTTGAACCAGTATATAACCACAATCAATAATGACTCACTAATTACAACAATTATCACTTCAAATAAATTGACAATTAATGTATTGTTAAAAATAATCATAGTTAAAAAATACTTTGTTAAAAACACATAAGTATCACAAAAAACTACCCCACATAAAATAGTAACTAACTTGTGTTGTGTATAATCAAATAACCTATTATAATTAACTATGTATATACATAACATGTCAAATACATTAAATACTTAAATAAATATATTTGTTAAAATTAAAATGTATTTGTATTGTAGTTATGGTACTAATAATGTACAAATATTAAAAAATGTTTAATTTAATAATATACCATATAGTATATTGATTGATTTTATTTGTATTATCCTTATAGGTGTGTTTATCCCAAAATATGCTTTAATCTCAAGAATGGCTTGATTGACACAAACTCATTTAACCCTGGATGTGAGTGTGCATTTAGTTTAAATTGCCATTTAATTTCACAAACATCTAAATGAAATTCAGTGACTCTACCTTGTGGATCTTTTTCTAGTTGTTGTATAATACAAAACTTAAAATGATGATCATTATGCGTTATAATATGCCTTGCCAAGGCATTTGAAGGTTTTTTATGTTGGATATCCAATATGTGTTCCTTTATTCTTTCTCTAAAAGCCCTACATGTCTTTCCAACATAAAAGGCAGTGCATGACTGACATACGGCAATATATACCACATTAACAGAATAACAATCAAAGTGTCCCATAATGTTAATAGGTATGTTGTTAATAACCAATCTCTTGCCAGTCGTCATAATATGCCTACACGTCAAGCATCTTCCACATTTAAAATTTCCTTTAGTCTTATTATTATATAATACACACATCTCCCATATGCTATATGACTAATGCATATTGTTAAACATTGTCCTGGTTACATTAGTGCACACATCTCCCATATGCTATATGACTAATGCATATTGTTAAACATTGTCCTGGTTACATTAGTGCACACATCTCCCATATGCTATATGACTAAAGCATATTGTTAAACATTGTCCTGGTTACGTTAGTGCACACATCTCCCTTATGCTATATAACTAATGCATATTGGTAAACATTGTCCTGCTTACATTAGTACACACATCTCCCATATGCTATATGACTAATGCATATTGTTAAACATTGTCCTGGTTACATTAGTACACACATCTCCCATATGCTATATGACTAATGCATATTGTTAAACATTGTCCTGGTTACGTTAGTGCACACATCTCCCATATGCTATATGACTAATGCATTTTGTTAAACATTGTCCTGCTTACATTAGCACACATATCTCCCATGTGCTATATGACTAATGCATATTGTTAAACATTGTCCTGGTTACGTTAGTGCACATGTCTCCCATATGCTATATGACTAATGCATATTGTTAAACATTGTCCTGCTTACATTAGTGCGCACATCTCCCATATGCTATATGACTAATGCATATTTTTAAACATTGTCCTGGTTACGTTAGTCCACACATCTCCCTCATGCTATATAACTAATGCATATTGTTAAACATTGTCCTGGTTACGTCAATGCACACATCTCCCATATGCTATATGACTAATGCATATTGTTAAACATTGTCCTGGTTACATTAGTGCACACATCTGCCATATGCTGTATAACTAATACATATTGTTAAACGTTGTACTGGTTACGTTAGTGCACACATCTCCCGTATGCTATATGATTAATGCATATTGTTAAACATTGTCCGTGTTTTGTGCACACATCTCCCATATGCTATATGACTAATAAATATTGTTAAACATTGTCCTGCTTACATTAGTACACACATCTTCCCTATGCTATATGACTAATGCATATTGTTAAACATTGTCCTGGTTACAATAGTACACACAGCAGTATGATAAGTTTCACACTGCACTTTTCTGTCTGTCCTGTAGTCCTGTCATGAAATTCTCTCTCTCTTTTGTAATCTTGCCATGTCAGCTGTCTACAAACTTAACTACATTTGGTTTCTATTTTAGGACTGACTTTGCGGTCTCCAATATACTAAAATCTTAGAAGATCCTAGATTAAATAGCAATGCTAATTTAAAATGATGCTAATGTGATGTAACAAAGCAAAATAATAATAATAAATTAAATAAGCACCTAAGCACTGGTTGGTATGACTAATAACAACAAACATGTTTGCAGAATTCCATTTATGACCATGATAGCTACTTCTAGATAATTATATTTTAAGATTAATTATTAAGATGGACTTCAGGTTCCAGTAATGGTATGATTAGATACCCATTAAGCTCTGCTCAGAAATTATTTTTTATTACCTACAGCAATTCAAAAGATTTCATTTAGTCTCATAACCATTACAATGAAATAACATTTGGATGTCTTCCAGGTGATCTAATTGGGGGAAAGAGGAACTCTTGTTTTTTTCTTTTTTTAATGCCTTTATTCAATTATCACTTAAAGCATATGCACACATGCATTAATAGAAAATAAAATAAACCATATTGAACATTTTTTTCAATTTGCATACATTAAGCAATACATACGTTTTCTTTCTTTACAGAACTTTCAATCCAATATTGCATATTGTTCAATTCCTGCCTTTCCTTAAACCTCACTCCACCTTCTGACCATTATTCTGCATATATAGTTCCCACAAATTCCATTCATTTTGTGCAGTTTGCTCCTTCCCTTTTCTAAACATCCCTCTTACAGTTTTTTGACTCTTTTATAATCTTAAATACTTCAAATATAGTTGGTTTAGATTCTGATTTCTATTTTAATATCAGAACATCACACTACTTCAAGTAACTGCTTACCACTGGTTTTAGTTAAAATGAAGGTACATATAACCCAAAGAAATCTAGATGGTGAACAAATCCTATGATCTCATCTATTTTATCCAAAGAATGTCAGTAACTGCAGTGATTGATTATACGGACTTGTATTCTAGAAAACAGAATGCAGATACTGGAGTTGAAATCATCAGTTACCGGAACAGATGCTTATCTATACACACTAGAAAAACAAAATCACAAACTTTATCTTTGTTCAATTGCAAAAACATAAATAAATTAGAAAATACTGAATATTCAGGAAAAGTGTATATATGCCTCTGGCTTAGTGGAAGACATAGACAGACACACTATACTTGATTTCATAATAAATTGGTACCCAAAATCCATAATTAGACATCACTGACAAGCTAAAAATAGACCCCAAGATTCAGAAACATGTCTAATACAAGTATGCAATGGCTACCACTAAAATGCCTAGTGGAGCACACAACTGAAAGCCAATTATCAATTAAGAAGAAGGAATTTAGCATCTCAAGCTTTAATTAATGAAGAAGTCAAATCATGCAAAAGTAAAGCTAGCTTTATAGGTTAATAGGTCATCACTAGGCTAACAGACCTTGTGGGTCAGTTTAAGCCTAGCCATTTTCCCTTTCTGTGCTCAAAATAACCTATCCCATTTAGCTAGATATTGACCTTACCCATCCCGTGGTCAATAATTATAATAACTGCATCATACCTTATATAATATGAGGGGACCCATGCATGAGATTAAGCATTCAGGAGCTCCTTCTGTCCATTAGTAGTACACTGGTGACCGGTCAGTGCTGAGGTACATTTTCTGTTTTCTATCTATAGATCTGAATTGCACTTAAATATGAACAGGGATGAGCTTTGGTTTATGTAGTGCAAAGTCTGTTCCACAGCAACGGTATCCTCTGTGAGGTATACTTGTCCCTCAAAACCACTCTGTTGCTGTTGCAGAAGGTTTAGCTCTCTAGACAAGCTATTTCTGAAGCTATTTGACTTGCTGATGTGCAGTAGTAGTTTAGAGGATACCTCGTATGCCAGACACAGGTCAGCTCTTAGCAGTCTGTAGGATACCTAATATGGTGACAGGGCTTTGAGTCAGTTCAAGTAGAGCATATTGTTTAGGCCTTATATCCTTTTACTAGGGAATATCTGTGGGTGTTCCAGTTGTTACATGTGTCTGGACAGATACATGCTAAAGGGGTCATCATATTCAATGACCGGGCTAATGAGGGCTGAGTAATGAGTTGCAATGACATCCCAAGATGTAGGCATAATCCCTTTGTTTATAAGCTGTACAATACAGAAGGACTTTCTTGTAACAATGGACACATGTTGGTCCAAAGGTAGTTCACCGTGCACATAAGTTCCCGAATTCCAAATTAATGGGTCAATTTGTAGGGGCATATTATCAATATGGCAGTTTCCTGCGGTAGATTACTTATCAAAGGATATAATAATGCATTTTTTGGTATTTAATTTCACTCCATAATTTCAGTACCAGTTATTAATTTGGGACAAACCTTCCTGCAGGATGGCTATCCCATTTGGGTATTCAATGACTGCTCCTAGCTTGCAGTCATCTACAAACTTAATCAGTCAGAACCCTTTGGTGTTGGCTTTTACTTCACAAAACTAGATGCTAAACAGGAGAGGTCACAGCACAGAACCCTGGGGGACTCCACTGGTGACTGGTCTCATTGTGGAGGTAACTACTCCTATTTGAATTCACTTTGTTGTATTCATGTGCCACAGAAGGTGTACATAAAGGGAGGCAATCTGGACAGAATCCCTTTGTTTATAAGCTGTGCAACATAGAAGGACTTTATTACAACAATGGACACATGCTGGGCAAAAGTTAGGTCACTGTCCTATGTGTCCTGTGCCTCTTTGGGTATGTTGTGTGGGACAAGATCAAAGATAGGTCATGTGGACTTGGAAAGTGTTACTAGGCATGTAGACCAACAAGCATTACAGTGTCAGTGATGTTTAACAAAATCAGACAAGACAGTGATGGTAACACAAGCTGCTGTCGGCATATGGTGGTCAACCACCATAATGTGGGCTGGTTAGAACTCAGAGTAAAGCTATAAAGTATGAATGGCACTGGAACGCCACTTGGAAGTGGCACCTACATGGGAATACAGTGGACTGATATGTGGCCGTTAGGATGAATATCTGCCCAACTTGACATAAAACTTCCTGCTCTAGGGCAGTGTCAACAACATCATACAGTGTCAACAACATCATACAGTGTCAACAACCCTGCATATCAGGCACCATGTGGCAGTGGGAATGCTGTACTGGCAGATCAAGCTGGGCATCTGTTTGCAGTGATGGTTTAAGTGTATCCTGGGCCCTGGGCTGTTTTCAAGCCCCCCAGACTTGAATGTGTAAATGCACATGCTTTTTTGGCTTAATTTCTGAAACAAATATATACTTTTCTACCCAATTTTTTTATATAACATTTGTTGTTGGATTAACCTAAAATATGTTTTAGCGTTTGCTTTAGATTTGAACTAGCATAAACATTTTTCTATCAAGAAATGTAATACAGTTTAATAACCAATAATAATAAAATTATTAATTTCAATGCATTTCAACAATAAAAGGTCCTACAAGCCAACACCATAATAATCCACCAAACTAGAAACGGGTGAAACAAGGGTTAAGCATCAATAACTACTCATGCCTGCCAATTCTGGTTTTAATGATCATATTTTAAGGATATTTTGCTCAAGTCAATCCATGGATTAAATTGCAATTGCAGAATGTTCAAGGCAGTAAAGTCTTTAATTCAACCCAGTCTGCACACCCTAATTTTAAGAACATAATTGTTAAATAATACATATTCAATGTATGTTACTCAGAGAGCTGCTATATACAATTCAATGGAATATAACATTTTTAAAATGGAAATGGCACACCAAAATTCCTTTGGCATTATTACTGATGTAGTATAACTGAAATAAATGCCAGGTTACTTTGTCACACAATACCACCACCTCTGGTATCTCATTCACAGGTAGGATATGATATTCCAACAATTTACATGCATCCTGAGCATTTTCTAAAAAATATTAAAAATCATAATCCAAACAAATACAAATAGGTTCATAGGTTGGTACTGGGCCTATACAAAACTAGACATAACAATTCTCTGGATATTTCTTCCCACAATATTTACTTCCCTGGACCCCTGTCTAGCAGGGTGACTGATGTGATTCCTGGGGTGAATTTCCTATCTCCCATCTAATCGTCAAGGTTCCTTTTGAAGAGGGCCAAGGAGGTGCTCTGCTTGACATGTATGGGCAGTCTATTCCAGAGTATGGGGAGTCTCTGGGTCAGGAAATGCAATTGAAAAGTTACAAACACACACAGGTAGCGATGTTGTTCTTTAAAAAATGTAATAATAATGAATACATTCAACATCTTTACCATAAAACTGTACTATGTTGTACTACTTGAAATTTAAAAATGTAAACTTGGTTTTAAGCATCTTGTAAACTGTTTTCATGTATGCCTCAAACCAAAGTGTCCATAGATCCATAAATTAGGCACTGCACACACACACACACACACACACACACACACACACACACACACACACACACACACACACAAATTAGGCACTGCACACACACACACACACACACACACACACACACACACACACACACACACACACACACGCACACACTGTAAAAGATACAAAGAAATCTAGTAACCTAGTAACATAAAAAACAGCCAAATAAAAAGGAATTCTGGCAGTCTGATAATATTACTTAAACAGAGTTTCTTTGCTACTCAGCCTACAATAGCATACCTCAATTCAGATATACTAACAAAGGAAATGTACTTTTCTATGACATGAAGCACAGATTTCCTCCAGGCTATAAACTGGTTTTATACACAATGCCTTATGTTGTTGTTGTGTCTTTCAGCTTTTCCCGATTAGGGGTTGCCACAGTGGAACTCCAGTCCGCAAATGATTGGCAGTAGATTTTTACGTGCCAAGTTGCCAGCTCTGATGCACAACTTTCAACGAAGGTATGCCCATTCACGCATGTCTCTACACAGGAGACGCTCTAGCTGAGAATCGAACAAGACAACGTCTTACTGAGAGGTGACAACGCTACTGCAGCACCACCACCGCAGTATGACATTAGTTCACCATGTTTTTCTCTCACCACCAAGTATACTGACATAGGTAGTCAGGACCTGCCCATTGACAGACTGGCTTGAATATACAGCAGAGTTATAACATGATGGTACCTAGCAATTTTAGTAATCGATCATTTATTATGCTATATTTATAAAGTAAATGTGAAGTTTCTAACACTTTGTGTTAATTACATTCTGTTTATTACATTACTTAAAATATGTATTAATAACATTTGTACGTTGGAGCATTAAATTAACCTGACTCTGTTACTGGACTACAAGAAATTCATGTGTAACACACCAAAACAAAATCCCTCGGCCAGATGGACTTAATGCTGCTAACTATTAAGAAACCATAAATCTATAATGCTGTTAAGATGGTATAATATGAAATTATAGCTCACAAAGATCAAAAGTACTTGTGAATGTTATAGTCAATAAGAGATTAGTAACAGGGCATAAAGCACATCAAATCTGCTTTAATAGTCATCATAAGCAAACTCAGTGAAAGACAATGGATGTAGCTACCATTCCCACAGCTTTCAGCTTCTTTGCACAAGAATTCTGGACAAAGCAAAAATAATGAGGGTAGAGAAACAAAGGTGCAAAATCAGAGTTATAATTTAAATACTACCACCATAATTCACTCAAAAAGTTAATATAGCAACAGGTTTTGGGTCAACATGCATTTTCTGAATGATAAGAAGTATAAAACTCTAGTCTGGCATTATTGACTGTAATTCTCAGTGAATTACCAGTAAATCAAAAATTTTACAGAGGACAGGGCAAAAATATATGGCAAAACCAGATTTCTGTGAAATCAGGGATGTTTTTTTTAAAAGAAGCCCCTCCCAAAAAATAAAAAAAAAGATACCTGTTACCCATATCATTAACAGAAAACATCATCATTATATTGGATTGGGGAGTTGCATCACAGATAATATACTATGAACTCATCAGTAGAGATGGGTGCAGAACCACGTACCAATAAGAAGCATTTGTGTCCAATCTGAAACATCCTCCAACCTCTGCCAAACATGTATTTGTATTAAGGAAAAGAATGAGATGACCTACATACTGTTTGTTGTAGAGCTTCCACTCATGAAAAAGTGCCCACTCCTCTACAATTACAAAAACAGATAAACCACCCCCAAATCCAAGAATGTGTAAAATGTTCACTGAGCTGATCAAATACTGTGGGTAACAGCCTACCTCTGAAGAGCCACTCCATTCTCCTCCAATGCAGGATCTTGTTGGTCCTGAGTTGAAAAATTCTAACAAAGACTATAAGAAGCATGAATCATATGTATGACAAGCAGAGCTAGGTCATGGTCAAAAGGGGAGGTAGGCAGGGTAATGGACCAGGCCCCCCCAACCATTCCAGTGGCGCATTACTTGGCTGTCTTGCCCCATTTAGCATTCACACTATTCAAATTTATCAGCATGCATACAATTTTCTTCATTACTTTTACAATGATTATACAGATTTGGTTTTAATTAAAAACTTTTTATTTTAAATTTTATAGCACAAACAGTGATGGCCATTTGCTAAACAAAACAGAAAAACACAGTCTCACATGGAAAACAGACAGCATGAGCAACAGTAAACTTCTCTTACCTTGAGGCTCACATTCATTAAAAATACATCTGGCCAGTAGCATGTTAAGTATACCTTGGGCCTCAAGGCTGTTTTCAGACCATAAACCTTCTGTATACATCTTTAGGACCATTAATAAGGTCAAGAGTTCTTTGATTCACCATCTTGATTGTTTTAAATGATATTTCTTGTGTAATACAGAACCACATGTCAAAGCGTAGTTTAAATTTGTAGTTTTGAACATTTTTTCCAGTAAGCACCAAAACAAATCTGTGAACCAGTAATGAAAAAGTACCCATTTCAGAACATTTCAACCATAAAAGGTGGGACACCACAATTTCTTCGATAATGTTCTGCAGCCAAGAAATCATTATGCTACAAGTGCAACTAATTTATAACAAAACAAGGTCATGTTCCTGCAGCTCCATTAAACAATGACACATCCTCATTATCAATAAAGGGTGAATTCTTCATTACCAGTACAAATACAAACAGTTCCATGCAACCAAGTCCCTGAATATCAAGACCAGTAAAGTCAAATTTTACCCAGCCCTCAACATTATGTCACACGCCACACAACATAGAATTACTACTGAAAGACAAACATTTCTCAATAAAATAATTTGACAGTGATGCCTTAATTTAACTTACTTCTTCATGTCATTATACCATGCTGACGGCTTATCTATAGATATGTGTGCATGTATAGTGTGTATGTATGTACATATGTAGAATTCATATAATTTTTTTTGAAATTGTTATCAAGGCAAGTACTCATAATCAGATGGTGTAGTATCAGTGATTCTGATGAAGTCTTAAGTCATTTTGATATAAGAGCTTAATAATTAAAACATTTCCTGCTTGCCAAGTCATGTGATTTTTTTTTTATCAGTTGGGGTGATACATAGCATGCTGGTGTGTGGGAAATGGCCATACACAGGCATGCTGTGTCTCAGTGCACTATTAGCTCTACTGAGTAGTGAGAAAGGCAGCACAAGAATGAGCTATGCAAATGACCTTATCATCACCGTAATAACCCCCCCTTACAGGAATGAGCTATGCAAATGACTTTATCATCATCATAATCAACCCCCTTACAGGAATGAGCTGTGTGAATGACCTTATCATCATAATAACCCCCTTACAGGAATGAGCTATGCGAATGACCTTTTCATCATCATAATAACCCCTCTTACAGGAATGAACTATATGAATGACCTTATCATCATCATAATAACCCCCCCTTACAGGAATGTGCTATGCGAATGAGCTTATCATCATCACAATAACCCCCCTTACAGGCATGAGCTATGCAAATGACCTTTTCATCATCATAATAACCCCTCTTACAGGAATGAGCTATGCAAATGACCTTTTCATCATCATAATAACCCCCCTTACAGGAATGAGCTGTGTGAATGACCTTATGATCATAATAACCCCCCTTACAGGAATGAGCTATGCGAATGACCTTTTCATCATCATAATATCCTCTCTTACAGGAATGAGCTGTACGAATGACCTTATCATCATCATAATAACCCCCTCTTACAGGAATGTGCTATGCGAATGAGCTTATCATCATCACAATAACCCTCCTTACAGGCATGAGCTATGCGAATGACCTTTTCATCATCATAATAACCCCTCTTACAGGAATGAGCTATGCAAATTACCTTTTCATCATCGTAATATCCTCTTTTACAAGAATGAGCTGTACGAATGACCTCATCATCATCATAATAACCCCCTCTTACAGGAATGTGCTATGCGAATGAGCTTATCATCATCACAATAACCCTCCTTACAGGCATGAGCTATGCGAATGACCTTTTCATCATCATAATAACCCCTCTTACAGGAATGAGCTGTGTGAATGACCTTTTCATCATAATAACCCCCCTTTCAGGAATGAGCTGTGCGAATGAGCTTATCATCGTCATAATAACCCCTCTTACAGGAATGAGCTATGCGAATGAGCTTATCATCATCATAAAAACCCTCCTTACAGGAATGAGCTGTGCAAATGACCTTATCATCATCATAATAATTCCCCTTACAGGAATGAGCTATGCAAATGACCTTATCATCATCATAATAACCCCCCTTACAGGAATGAGCTATGCGAATGACCTTATCATTATCATAATAACTCCCCTTACAGGAATTAGCTATGCAAATGAGCTTATCATCATAACTCCCTTTACAGGAATGAGCTGTGTGAATGAGCATATCATCATCATAATAACCCCTCTTACAGGAATGAGCTATGTGAATGACCTTATCATCGTCATAATAACCCCACTTACAGGAATGAGCTATGCGAATGACCTTATCATCATCATAATAACCCCCCTTACAGGAATGAGCTGTACAAATGAACTTATCATCATCATACTAACCCCCCTTACAGGAATGAGCTATGCGAATGAGCTTATCATCATCATAATAACCCCCCTTTTTAGGAATGAGCTATGCGAATGACCTTATCATCATCATAATAACCCCCCTTACAGGAATGAGCTGTGGGAATGACCTTATCATCATCATAATAACCACCCTTACAGGAATGAGCTGTGTGAATGACCTTATCATCATCATAATAACCCCCCTTACAGGAATGAGCTATGCGAATGACCTTATCATCATCATAATAACCCCCTTTACAGGAATGAGCTGTGCGAGTGACCTTATCATCATCATAATAACCCCCCTTACAAGAATGAGTTATGCGAATGACCTTATCATCATCATAATAACCCTCCTTACAGGAATGTGCTATGCAAATGAGCTTATCATAATTATAACAACCCATCTTACAGGAATGAGCTATGTGAATGACCTTATCATCATCATCATAACCTCTTTTACAGGAATGTGCTATGCAAATGAGCTTATCATCATCATAATAAACCCCCTTACAGGAATGAGCTATGTGAATGACCTTATCATCATCATAATAACCCACCCCTTTCCCACTGTTTTACATTAGATTGAGGAGTTGCATCAATTGTTGACACCTTTCTTGATTCAGTGTCACTCTCTTGCCTTATTTGACAGTCATGCCTGACAGTCAAAGGTCTTTTCAAACACAATCCAGCCACCTCTTGGCTGGATGTCCTCATTTCTTTTTGCCTTTGTCATGTCTCTCCCAAATCTCATTCACTAAATTGTCTTCTGTTTTCCCCTGACATATAACCTAATGAATGTAATGTGTCCTTCTCTCCTTGGTCTTTTCTGCAACTGCATCTACTCTGACTTCCCTTCTAATGTCCTCATTTCTTCTTTCTACTTGCCTTGAAATCATTTCAGTCTCCATTGACTGAAGCTTGTTTAGGTGCCATACAGAAAGACTGGTCGCACCACTGTTTTGCACACCTAAAGTTTGAGTGTCTTTTGCATTCTTCTGTCACACAGTACCCCTGAAACTCTGTGCCAGTTGGCTGTAGCACTTCTGATTCTATTTCTAACTTGTTTATTCAGACTTTTCTTCTCCTACACCACCTGTCAAAGATACCTGAATACTTTAACCTGTTCCTCTATTTCCCCTCTATCTCAGTTATACACTTCTTCTGTTTCCCCCACTTACTGTTATGACAACCATTTTGTCTGTACTCAGTTTTATTCACTGTGCCTTCCGTTTTGCATTCCAGTCTCTTGTCATTTGATGAAGTTCCTGTTCAGTGTCTGCCTATAATGCCACATCATCGGCATACAGCTACTTTGCTGGTCTATCGCCTCCAACTTGTTTGTGGATGTAGTCCATCACCATGACAAACTGCAGTGGTGTCTGAACCCTGGTGCACATCCACTCCCAATGGGAACCCCTTTGTGAGACCAAAGTTTTTTCATACTTGAGTCATTGGGTCTTTTTACATAGCCTGCACTAATTCTACCAATGTTTCTGGGACTTCAGACCATCACAGGACTACTCAAATTAAATTTTCTACCAACTTGTCTTTTGCTTTTTCCAAGTATAGGAATGCCCAGTTTGATTTGTTCCTCATCTCTAGCATATTCTCAACTATCCGCCTCACTGCAAACATCGGGTCAGTTGTGCTGTATCCTGATCTGAGTCCAAACTGCTCATCTTCCATCTTACCTTCTACTACTCTGCATATTCATTTATCAATCACCTTCATTTATCATTTATCAATCACCTTCTTCAAACGTTCATGCAGTGTGACAGGAGTTGGATACCACTGTACATCCCACAATTGTTGAATGTCCCTTTTGTTCTTTTGCACTGGCACTAGAGTTCTCAGGAGACATTTCTCCATGCTTCCCCCAGCATCTCGCTCATATCTGCCATGACTTTAGCTGAGCCTTCTGATTTCCCTGATTTAATTTTCCCTAGCGCTGTTATTACTTCTTTGGGTGGTAGAGGGGGGTCTTCCTTGTTCAGTATAGATGGTGCATGAGGAAGTACAGCATCGGTGGGGTTTCCTGCATTCAGAATCTACTGAAAGTTCTCCTCCCATTTCCACTGATGTCCTCTGAACTGATAAGCAGAATGTTGCTGATATCCATTTGGTAGTCAGCCAATATTCCTTCTTAGCCCGGTTTGTGTTTTTAGCTCTCATTTTTTTCCTGCCTCTCCTTCTTTCTTTTAATAATGTGCATGACTTTTGGATTCCAATGCCAGCTTTTCCTCTGTAGTTTATTTCCATACCCAGCTTAGCTACATATCTGTTCCATAGTCTTAACTCATGCTGTTTTGAGACTCTGCCATTCTTATTTCTTTCTGAGATGCTAGAGCCCTGAGTATTTTCTAGAACTTCTGTAATTTCACTCTTTTCCCTTCCAAATCTTCAGTGGTGTTGTTTTTGACCTTAGATCTTGATTTACAACTGCTTACATTTGACTGTGGTCACCAGTGATTTATGCTGGGTGCTGTCATGAGAGGGTTTCCAGTGTATCACTGGGGAAGGTTCAACCTCTCTGAGGCAGGTATCCTGTCCTCATTGCCTGTTGTGCAACCATAGTTACTGTAGCAGGAGGTTATTAGCAGAGCAATGCCCAATCGTATGGTGACTACTGTGCCTCTTCTGGAATATATTGCAAATGTGATCAATCTTCATCAATGCATCTTACCACTGGGTCAACAGAGGAGGGTGTGAGCCCTGCCACTGGGCGCCCTGACCCTTCTCAGTTATCTGATGGGTCACACTGACATCCCTCTCAGCCACTTAACAGATAACACACTGCCTAAGCATCCCCATTCCTCCCCATGCTGCTGTGCCATAGCTTACCCACTATCACTGTGTATACCTTCCATACCCCATCTCTTCACCTTCTGCTTTTCTCTGTCCAGTCTGTCTCCTATTCTCCTAGTATGTGCACATCTACTCCTGTTTGCCTGTACTGATTTGTGTTTGTGCACTTTCATTGCCTACCCTTCCCAACCTTTCATTCTTTTTTTCCCCTATCACCCTTAACATCGTCCTTTCTTTCTCCATATGTATAAAATGGACTATATGTCTTCAAAAAATGTGCTCTGCCTTCCTTCATCTGATATTTCTTTATGCTTACTTTCTGTGTGTACTTCTGCTTGCTGTGTTTTCCCATTTATTCCTGTTTTATACTTCCCCTTTCCTCCCCTTTCTATGACTCAGTAAATGTCCAGGTGACTGGTCATTTGACACCAGGTGTTTATTTTGGGCTATAAGGTATTACTGATCCTGCTCCATCATTAGCTGACTCATGGTACCTGCTGCCATCTAGTCAAAAGCAGTTTGTGCAGGCTGGCCCATGGCTAGTCCTTTGCTCTACAACTTACTTCTTGCTTCACTGCACTGTTGGTGGCTTGCAGGTTTTTAGCATGCCTCCGATTTCCACATCAGAGTACTAGGAGCTGAGGCATGCAGGTTGTCACCATTTGGATAGTCCTGTTTACTTTATACTAAAGACTATTGCCATTATGTGACTCAGATCTTACTCTGGTTCATAGTACATCTCAGAATTCTAGCTCTAGTAACAGTCATACTCAGTCAATACTTCTCCCTTTTCCAGTGTTCAAATGTTTGAAGGGGGTTAAACTCTCCAAACCCTTCTTGTGGGAGACTTTGCCTCCACACCTTCCTACCTAAATGTGACAAACTCCAGAGAGACACCAACTCTGTGAAAAGGAAGAAATCTTGATTGACTGGGACTTTTGTTAAATCTATTTTTCAATAATATTTGTGTGTGTGTGTGTGTGTGTGTGTGTGTGTGTGTGTGTGTGTGTGTGTGTGTGTGTGCGTGTGTGTGTGTGTGCGTGTGTGCGTGTGTGCGTGTGTGTGTGTGTGTGTGTAAATATTCTCCTACAAATATGACTCATGCTACCAGAATATTTTGTTATATAAGCATAATTCATTGAAAACATTTAGTCCTTTTACTCATTTGTATGGTTAGTTTGAGGTAATTACATTAATTTTGTTTGCAGGAAACACCGATTTGTAGCTTAGTTACTTGCAGAGGAGATTGTGAAAGGCTTAGGAATCTAGGTCAGAACCAGTCTTGACCAGCATTTGCTAACCTTTTATGACTACCTTTGCTCAGTATGACCAAGAAACTGTAATGTGACCACATGATCACAAGCAGCAACTGTGTCCTTGTGTAGCATCTTTTGGTACTGAAAAGTGCATTTCTGCCTGCATCCATCACATTCATGAAGAGCTATGAACCTCAATAACTATACTTTATATTTCAAAAGAAGAATATTGAAATATAATAAATGTCGAAAGTACTGTTTCTAAGCAAAATACACTGCTTGTTATGATTTTGACAGTGTGTGGCATACTTAAAACACAGCCACAAACACAAACATATACGTGTGTGTGTGTGTGTGTGTGTGTGTGTGTGTGTGTGTGTGTGTGTGTGTGTGTGTGTGTGTGTGTGTGTGTGTGTGTGTCTGTATGCGTCACTAAAATATTTTCCTATAAAAATAACCCCAACAAGCAGAATATTGTGCTAAACTAGTATAGTTCAGTGGAAACACGTGGTCTTGATTTTACTCATTTTCACTGCCAATTTTCTGTATGAGACAGTTATACAAATCTTGTTTTCAGTAAACACAAATTTGTATCTTAGTTGCATGCAGAGGAGATTGTGAAAGACTTAGGAATTTAAGCTTAAACCAGTCATGTCCATTTTTCGCCACATTTTATGACCACCTGCAATGTAAGCAAGAAGGCACGATGTAACCACATGAAGACAAACAGCAATTGTGTCCACATGTTGCACAGAAGCAGAAATAGCACAGCATGAATAACTTTTCATTCTGTGGTTGGAAAGCGGATTTCTTCCTGCATCTGGGATCTGACAGCTATCATGTCAAGGAATTCTGGAAAGTTAACTGTATTTTATATTTTGAGAGAAAAATATTGAAATATAAAATAACAAAATGCTATTTCTATCAAAACACAGTTAATGTCATGCCTTTGGCATTACTTGGCATACTTAAACACATACACACACACACACACACACACACACACACACACACACACACACACACACACACACACACACACACACACACACACATTTCAATGCAGTCTGTTTCTCTTTTGTATATATCTCTGTGTCTGTGTCATGGCATAACTTAACCATCTGTCAACAAAGCAGTACTCCTCTTCAAACTGATATGATCAGAAGAGACCCAGGTACTTATGTGGCAAACGGTCTCTTATTCGATCATGTTTCCACCACCATCAGG
Source organism: Protopterus annectens (assembly GCF_019279795.1). NCBI lineage: Eukaryota > Metazoa > Chordata > Ceratodontiformes > Protopteridae > Protopterus > Protopterus annectens. Next base: position 1,045,005,891 of record NC_056737.1, on the reverse strand, counting down.
AAATTCTTCTATTGAGCCCAGTTAATTTCTAGTGTAATATCTTCAAGATGCGAAGAAGTCCTCTTACCATTTTTCAGTAGCCTTGTCAGACCTGTATATACTAGGCTAAAGACCACTAGGCCTTTTATAAACCTAGCTCTGAGCCCAACACAATTGTGTCCCCATGTATTATGGGTATTTATTAGAAGGGGGTATGCTAGGATAGTTAGAAAGTTTCTAGAAGTTATGGGGGGTATATAAGTTTGGGTAATGTTGTCTGCCTTTGTCTATCAGAGACATGGGGGCCAGACCATGGGTGAAGTTCCAATTTCCCATCAATTGGTCAAGGTTAGGATTAAATAGGATTAGGGATGGACCCTGCTTCACATGGATGGAGATCCTGTTCCAGAGCATGGGGATCCTCTGAAACATATAACTCAGTCTTGCCAACATATCCTATTTATGTCACAAGCAAAATTTAAATCCTTGGATCTTATGGTTCTGACGATGTTCATTTTACTGATATGCAAAAGGATCATTAGAGCTGAATCCAAGGTTGCCTTGTATGCCAGGCATAGATCACCTGGAGACTGAGTATAGTGATACAGCTTTAATGTGATCCATATAGAACAATGTGTTTATACCATGGATTCTCCAGGTAAGGAACCTTTATGGGTGTTCCAGCTGTTGCATATGTCTGGTCTGGTACATTCTGAAGGGAGCATTATACTCAATAATGGGTCTTATAAGGACCAAATAAAGTGCAACTATGACTTCCTTGGGCCTGGTTGCCATGCCCTTACTTATAAGTTGGGAGACATATAATGATTTTCTTACTACCGTGGCTACATGATAGTCAAAGGCCAAATTACTGTCTACATATGTTCTCAGATCCCAGACTACCAGGTAAATTCTAAAGGGTGTGTTATTGATGGAGTAATTATCCTGGGGGGGGATTTTCTCAAAAGGCACTATAATGCATTTCCCGGCAGCAGTTTTAGTCCATGACTTTGGCACCAGTCATTTGTATGTGTTATACCCTCTTGGAAGATGTTTTCAGTATGGGAAGATCAATGATACCCCCCAATTTGAAGGCATCAGTGAACTTGGTCAGCCAAAGGCCTTTTACATTAACCTTTATCTTCGAGAAGCACAGATTCCTGACATAACCTGTTGGTGACCAGTTACTTAGTGAAGGTGGTCTCTCCAATCCTGGCTTCCTGGGTCCTGTCTGTGAGCCAGGGTGACAATCCAGTGAATCATGTAGGGATTTATGCCCAGCTTGGTAGGTTTGTCAACTATACTTGAGTGGAGTATTATATCGAATGCCTTAGCCAGGTCCAGGTAGGTGGTGCATACCTCTGAAAAGTAGATGCCAAATAGTCGCAGTCTAAGCATGGAGTCCTGAGGTACCCTGCTGGTGACCAGTCTCTTAGTGGAGAAGGTCTCACCAATCCTGACTTCCTGGTTCTTGTCTGTGAGCCAGGCAGCAATCCAGTGAGTTATGTAGGGGTTTATGCCCAGTTTAGTGAGTTTGTCAACTATAGCTGACTGGAGTATTGTATTGAATGCCTTATTCAGGTTCACATAGCTGATATACATCATTTTCCCCTTACCCATTGCCTTAGTGACCTTTTCAAAGAAGTCCACTATAGTAATCATGAACTTCCCCTAACAAAGTCAAACTGGATTGAGTCCAGTATCTGGAGGTTGCCTTTATCATTATTACTGATGATTTCCATGATAATTCACTCCAAGGCTTTGCATATTAGACTAGCCAAACTAATAGGTCTATAGTTTCTGTGGTCAATTGATGGTTAACCCTTGTGAAGTGGTATAACTGCTGCAGTCCTCTATTCCCATGGTACAATGCCTGTTTTGAGGCCATAGCTGAAAAGAGACTGAAGTAGTCCTGATAGGTCATGTTTCAACCTATTTAGGAGGCATCATGAGATATTGACAGAGCCCAATTGGGCTGTGTCTTTGGTCTTAGCAAGCCCCACCAGGACTTGATCCCTGTTAATAGCTGGGGGGGATATGCTAGTAGGTATTTCATGCAGTGAAGTGAGGGGATTGGGGTTTGAAGTTTGAGCTGAATTTGTCAGCCAGCATAATCGCTAAGTCTCTTTGCTCAGTGAAGGTGTCATCATGGAATGTACAAATCTAATACTAAATAAATAAATGCGTTAAATCATTGCTAGAAAGCTGATTACATCTTTTACATGTAAAACTCTGCTAATGTATACTCAGATACAATTACATTGGCTACTTTAGTTTTGGTAATACTGTCAATATTATATTATGCTCCTGTTGTCTTTGCATAAATTGCTATTTCTGTTTTAATCTTTTTTTTTTTGGACCAAAATTATATCCCACTTCCTTTACTCAGAAAGCAGAGCTGTTATTGGGAAAGGTGTCCTCCTACTGCAGTTAGGAGATAGACTTTTTGATCATTGCATCAGCCTTCGAAAGAGCAAAACCTCTCTACAATCTGCCTCAGATAAAATATGCAGGTTAATAACCCTTTCCTCACACAGATCATAACTGCTCTGTTCTTTCAAAGCCCAAATGGCTTCCAGTCAGGCAAAGATCTATACAACTAATAACCTGTCTAGTCTACACACTTCTCAAATTAAATGCATGTCCCTTCTTTGCCAGAAGACTATATGAAAGATTTGCCCCTTATAATCTAAGAGCTGTCCTCCTTCCACCTGTAACCTACAATTGCTCCAAAATAAACTTCATTCCATAGTGCACATTTTCTCTGTTCTTCCTCCAAAAAACATGAGAATCACTCTCTACACACATAAAATACATGTCTACTTTCCCACAATTTAAATTAGAACCTAAATATTACCTTTTTAACTCATTCTCTCCTATAGGGAATAAAAAGATTAACAACGTCCTATACAAACATTCCCGGGTATGAACTGGACAAGCTAGATTTAGATTTGGGATTTTAGAAATTATCAACAGGGACCCAAGGGGAGGTGATTGGGGTAACAGTATTTGTAACAGTGAATTAAGATGCCAATTGAAACTGGGAGCTAACTATCCTCCAGGAATCAATGAACATCTTTCAATAGCTCCCATATTAAAAGACAGAGCAATTGTTTTACAAAATGAAAGTTTTTATGTTTAGGGCTTTAAGTAACTGTTTTTAGACATGCATTTTTTTTTATTTTTATTAAAAAAAGGGTTGTTGTATTATTAAAGTTTTTAAAACAGTTGCATTGTTTCATTAATTGTACTTTGATTGATTTTATGATGTGTTAATTGATTAACGGATTTCACTATGATTGACAGTGCTATTTAAACCATTACAATGGCAAGCACTTTGGTTTGATAAAGTCCACTATTGATGTGGACGAAAGTGCTTGCCATTCCTGTGTTTTACAGTTTGGATTACTTCTGTGCCATTCGTATGTTTTACATTTGGGAATCACTTCTGTTGGGTTAAATTATTACAACACAAATGTGTGGACCACACCATTTTGTCACAGTTTGGCTGGCTTTGCTCCCGGGTGGATTATTGTTTTATTGTGAACCAAAATATTACCTTTTTAACTCATTCTCCCCTACTGGACTCTGAAACTTTGCACTCTTAATGTTCAGTGATTGTATCCTTATATTTTAAACAAAATCAAGTCATACCTTTACAGTTCAAGCAAATGTACACACCTCTAGAACCATAAGTGCTAATGAAGTGCAAATGGCAAATTGTTCAGCTTAAACTAATCTTTGCAGTGGTTACTTTCTGTAAATTCTAGCTCTTGAACTTAATTTTATAAATCAAAATAAGCACAGTGACAATATCAATAGATAGTATATGAATAATATGTCTTTACATGCACTAGGCAGAGCTCAAGTATAAATGTATGGCCCATTATGCAAGCTTTAAGATGAAATCTTTCAATAGATTTTACATAATGTGATGTTGGATTTATAAGTTTAAGTATGAACTGACAATATCAGACACCTGGAGTCATCACTATGATGAGCCTACAGAATCCCTGGAGGAGTCATTAGAGTTAATAATAAGCAATCACAATACACATGCTTACTGAACAGAGGTAAAACCTAACAACCAGATACCCACTTTCGCAGAACACCCTCCTCTGTAACTATATACTATAAATAAACAAATATTTCTTTACTCCCAACATGCACCACCCTTCCTTTCCACCCAATCACACACTCTTTCCCAAAATCTCTGAAGCTCTCCTCTATCTTCTTTCTCATTCGTCTCTTCTGTCTTAACTTCTTACCTAGGCTACAAACTATCACCATACTTCACTGTCTGTCTCTTTTTCCTTCTGAATTATTTTCCATGCCTAATACCAACTTTTTAACTCCTTTTACTATGTGTATTTGTAAATAGCTTCCTTATGTATGAAAACTGTATTTACTGAACTTTGAAATCTACTGGATCATGTAAATTGTACATTCTAAGCAGAAGTTTTAAAAGGATTTTCTGTGATTGTATGATTTCATTTCTTTCTTTTTCTTATGACCTAGGCTGGACATGAAAAAGGTCCATGTAGAACAGCATTCTGCCCTAGTTACACAAACAAATAAATACAGAAATAAATAATTCAGCAAGCCCAGGAATCAACACATCTTTTTCAAATTCAGTCAAACATCTAAATTTGGGAAACAAATACTCAATGTGATGAGTCATGAGGATTTTTTTCCTAATCATATCTAGTAAAAAGGATCAGTGTCATGTCACATCTATTAAAAAGGATCAGTGCCATGTCACATCTAGTAAAAAGGATCAGTGCCATGTCACATCTAGTAAAAAGGATCAGTGCCATGTCACATCTATTAAAAAGGACCAGTGCCATGCCACATCTAGTAAAAAGGATCAGTGCCATGTCACATCTAGTAAAAAGGATCAGTGCCATGTCACATCTAGTGAAAAGGATCAGTGCCATACCACATCTATTAAAAAGGATCAGTGCCATGCCACATCTATTAAAAAGGATTAGTGCCATGTCACATCTAGTAAAAAGGATCAGTGCCATGTCACATCTAGTAAAAAGGATCAGTGTCATGTCACATCTATTGAAAAGGACCAGTGCCATGTCACATCTAATCAAAAGGATCAGTGCCATGTCACATCTAGCTATTAAAAAAGGATCAGTGCCGTGTCAGATCTAGTAAAAGGGATCAGTGCCTTGTCACATCTAAAAAATGAATCAGTGCATGCCACATCTATTAAAAAGGATCAGTACCATGTTGCATCTAGTGAAAAGGATAAGTGCCATGCTACATCTATTAAAAAGGATCAGTGTCATGTCACATCTATTAAAAAGGATCTGTGCCATGCCACATCTAGTAAAAAGGATCAGTGCCTTGTCACATCTATTAAAAAGGATCAGTGTCATATCACATCTAGTAAAAAGGATCAGTGCCTTGTCACATCTATAAAAAGAATCAGTGCCATGCCACATCTATTAAAAAGGATCAGTGCCATGTTGCATCTAGTGAAAAGGATCAGTGCCATGCTACATCTATTAAAAAGGATCAGTGTCATGTCACATCTTTTAAAAAGGATCAGTACCATGCCACATCTAGTGAAAAGGATCAGTGCCATGTCACATCTAGTAAAAAGGATCAGTGCCATGTCACATCTAGTAAAAGGATCAATGCCATGCCACATCTATTAAAAAGGATCAGTGCCATGTCACAACTAGTGAAAAGGATCAGTGCCATGTCACATCTATTAAAAAGGATCAGTGTCTTGTTTCATCTAGTGAAAAGGATCAGTGCCATGCTACATCTATTAAAAAGGATCAGTGCCATGTCACATCCATTAAAAAGGATCAGTGCGATGTTGCATCTAGTGAAAAGGATCAGTGCCATGTCACATCTAGTGAAAAGGATCAGTGCCATGTCACATCTAGTAAAAAGGATCATTGCCATGCCACATCTATTAAAAATAATCAGTGCCATGTCACATCTAGTGAAAAGGATCAGTGCCATGTCACATCTAGTAAAAAGGATCAGTGCCATGTCACATCTAGTAAAAGGATCAATGCCATGCCACATCTATTAAAAAGGATCAGTGCAATGTCACAACTAGTGAAAAGGATCAGTGCCATGTCACATCTATTAAAAAGGATCAGTGTCATGTTTCATCTAGTGAAAAGGATCAATGCCATGCTACATCTATTAAAAAGGATCAGTGCCATGTCACATCCATTAAAAAGGATCAGTGCGATGTTGCATCTAGTGAAAAGGATCAGTGCCATGTCACATCTAGTGAAAAGGATCAGTGCCATGTCACATCTAGTAAAAAGGATCATTGCCATGCCACATCTATTAAAAAGATCACTGCCATGTCACATCTAGTAAATAGGATCAGTGCCATGCCACATCTATTAAAAAGGATCAGTGCCATGCCACATCTATTAAAAAAGATCAGTGCCATATCACATCTAGTAAAAAGGATCAGTGCCATGCCACATCTATTAAAAAGGATCAGTGCCATGTCACATCTAGTCAAAAGGATCAGTGTCATGCCACATCTATTAAAATGATCAGTGCCATGCCACATCTAGTGAAAAGGATCAGTGCCATGTCACATTTAGTGAAAAGGATCAGTGTCATGTCACATATATTAAAAAGATCAGTGCCATGTCACATCTATTAAAAAGGATCAGTACCATGTCACATCTAATAAAAAGGATCAGTGCCATGTCACATTCAGTGAAAAGGATCAGTGCCATGTCACATCTAGTGAAAAGGATCAGTGCAATGCCACATCTATTAAAAAGGATCAGTGCCATGTCACATTTAGTAAAGAGAATATGTGCTATGCCACATCTAGTGAAAAGGATCAGTGCCATATCACATCTAGTAAAAAGGATCACTGACATGTCACATCTAATAAAAGGAATCAGTGCCATGTCACATCCAGTGAAAAGGATCAGTACCATGCCACATCTATTAAAAAGAATCAGTGCCATGTCACATCTAATAAAAAAGATCAGTGTTATGTCACATCTAGTTTAAATGATGAGTGCTTTGTCACATCTAGTGAAAAGGATCAGTGCCATGTCACATCTTATAAAAGGAATGAGTGCCATGTTACATCTAGTTCATACGTTCATAAGTTCATAGGTGCATACTAGGCCTTTAAAAGCCTAGCCATAGGATTACCCTGGCATAGTGCCTCCCAACAGTAGTTCCCAGTGCCTCTGTCGAGTAGAGCCACTGGAGTTATCCCCGGGGTGAATTTTCTGTTTCCCATCCACTCATCAAGATTTCTCTTGAAGACGGTCAGCGTGGTGCTCTGCTTGACATGTATGGGAAGTCTGTTCCATAGAATGGGAAGTCTCTGGGCTATGAACCTGTCCCTCCAGCATGTTCTGTTAATTCTGGGAATGAGGTTGAGGTCTCTGGAGCATGTGGTGTGGATGTACTGGGATTTTTGTAGATGTAGCATTTCTAACAGAGCTGGGTCAGACATGGATTTGTAAGTCAAGCAGAGATTGCCTCTAAGTAGGCGATATGAGACAGAGAATAGTTGGAGCTTTTTGAGTCTGTCCATATAGGGCAAGTATTTAAGGCCTCGGATCCTCTTTGTGAGGTACTTTTGCAGCCTCTCCAGTTGTTACAGGTGTCTAGTGAGGTACATGCCAAATGGGGCATTGTACTCAATGATTGGCCTAATGAGGGAAGAGTAGAGGGAGATAATGATGTTTTTCTTCCTGGATGTAAAACCCTTAGTAATGAGATGTGCCATGTAGAAAGACTTTCTGATCACAGTGGCAATGTGGTGATCAAAGATCCACGTAGTAAAAAAGATCAGTGTCATGTCACATCTAGCAAAAAGGATCAGTGCCATTTCACATCAAATAAAAAGAATCAGTGCCATATCACATCTAATAAAAAGGATCAGTGTCATGTCACATCTTGTGAAAAGGATCAGTGCCATGTCACATCTAATAAAAAGAATCAGTGCCATGTCACATCTAGTAAAAAGGATCAGTGCCATGTCACATCTAGCAAAAAAGGATCAGTGCCATGTCACATATAATAAAAAGAATCAGTGCCATGTCACATCTATTAAAAAGGATCAGTGCCATGTCACATCTAGTAAAAATAATCAGTGCCATGTCACACCTAGTAAAAAGGATCAGTGCTATATCACATCCAGTAAAAAGAATCAGTGCAATGCCACATCTAGTGAAAAGGATCAGTGATATGTCACATCTAGTGAAAAGGATCAGTACCATGTCACATCTATTAAACTGTAACATTGCCTTGTCACATCTAGTAAAAAGGACCAGTGCAATGCCACATCTATGAAAAGGTATCAGTGCCACATCACATCTAATAAAAAAGATCAGTGCCATGTCACATCTATTAAAAAGAATCAGTGTCATGTCATATCTAATAAAAAAGATTAGTGCCATGTCACATCTATTGAAAAGGATCAGTGCCATGTCACATCTCGTGAAAAGGATCAGTGCCATGTCATATCTAGTGAAAAGGATCAGTGCTATACCACAGTACCATGTCACATCTAATGAAAAGGATCAGTGCCATGCCACATCTAGTGAAAAAGATCAGTGCCATGTCACAGCTAGTGAAAATGATCTGTGCCATGCCATAGCTAGTGAAAAGGATCAGTGCCATGCCACATCTAGTGTAAAGGATCAGTGCCATGTCACATCTAATAAAAAAGATTAGTGCCATGTCACATCTATTGAAAAGGATCAGTGCCATGTCACATCTAGTGAAAAGGATCAGTGCCATGTCATATCTAGTGAAAAGGATCAGTGCTATGCCACAGTGCCATGTCACATCTAGAGAAAAGGATCAGTGCCATGTCACATCTAGTGAAAAAGATCAGTGCCATGTCACAGCTAGTGAAAAGGATTTGTGCCATGCCACAGCTAGTGAAAAGGATCAGTGCCATGCCACGTCTAATGAAAAGGATCAGTGCCATGTCACATCTAATAAAAAAGTCAGTGTCATGTCACATCTTATGAAAAGGATCAATGCCATGTCACATCTAATAAAAAAGATCAGGCCATGTCACATCTAGTGAAAAGGATCAGTGCCTTGTCACATCAAGCAAATGAATCAGTGTCATGCCACATCTAGTGAAAAGGATCAGTGCCATGTCACATCTAGTGAAAGGGATCAGTGCCATGCCACATCTAGGGGAAAAGGAACAGTGCCATGCCACATCTAATAAAGAGTATCAGTGCCATGTCACATCTATTAAAAGGATCAGTGCCATATCACATCTAATAAAAAAGATCAGTGCCATGTTACATCTAGTGAAAGGGATCAATGCCATGCCACAGTGAGGGAAAAGGAACAGTGCCATGCCACATCTAATAAAGAGGATAACTGCCATGTCACATCTATTGAAAAGGATCAGTGCCATGTCACATCTAGTAAAAAGGATCAGTGCCATGCCACATCTATAAAAAATGATCAGTGCCATATCACATCTAATAAAAAAGATCAGTGCCATGTCATATCTGTTAAAAGGAATCAGTTCCATGTCACATCTAATAAAAAAGATCAACGCCATGTCACATCTATTGAAAAGGATCAGTGCCATGTCACATCTAGTGAGAAGGATCAGTGGCATGTCAAATCTAGTTAAACGGATCAGTGCCATACCACAGTACCATGTCACATCTAGTGAAAAGGATCAGTGCCATGCCACATCTAGTGAAAAAGATCAGTGTCATGTCACATCTAGTGAAAAAGGATCAGTGCCATGTCACATCTAGTGAAAAGGATCAGTGCCATGCCACATCTAGTGAAAAGGATCAGTGCTATGTCACATCTAATAAAAAGAATCACTGCCATGTCACATCTAGTGAAAAGGATCAGTGCCATGTCACATCTAATAAAAAATATCAGTGTCAGGTCACATCCTATGAAAAAGATCAGTGCCATGTCACATCTAATAAAAAATGTCAGTGCCATGCCACATCTAATGAAAAGGATCAGTGCATTGTCACATTGAGCAAAAAGGATCGGTTCCATGCCACATCTAGTGAAAAGGATCAGTGCCATGCCACATCTAGTGAAAAGGATCAGTGCCTTGTCACATCTAGTAAAAGGATCAGTGCCTTGTCACATTGAACAAAAAGGATCAGTGCCATGCCACATCTAGTGAAAAAGAACAGTGTTGTGTCACATCTAGTAAAAGGGATCAGTGACATGCCACATCTAGGGAAAAGAAACAGTGCCATGCCACATCTAATAAAGAGGATCAGTGCCATGTCACATCTATTAAAAGGATGAGTGCCATATCACATCTAATAAAAATGATCAGTGCCATGTCACATCTAGTGAAAGGGATCAATGCCATGTTACATCTAGGGAAAAGGAACAGTGCCATGCCACATCTAATAAAGAGGATCAGTGCCATGTCACATCTATTAAAAGGACCAGTGCCATATCACATATAATAAAAATGATCAGTGCCATGTCACATCTAGTGAAAGGGATCAATGCCATGTTACATCTAGGGAAAAGGAACAGTGCCATGCCACATCTAATAAAGAGGATCAGTGCCATGTCACATCTATTAAAAAGGATCAGTGCCATATCACATATAAAAAAATATCAGTGCCATGTCACATCTAGTGAATAGGATCAGTGCCATGCTGCATTTAATATAGAGGATCAGTGTCTGTCACATCTAATAAAAAGCATCAGTGCCATGTCACACTAGATAGAGTGATAGCCGCCCTTGATACTGGGGTAGCCAAGGGGGTAGTACTCGGGCAGATGTGAGGCAGCATGGAACTAAAGAATCCAAAGAATTCTCAAGGATTCTGAGAGTCATAAGGAGCACTTCTACATATAATGTCACACCTACGTATTTATATACCAGTGGGGTCATCTACTTCTTCCCTCACTTATATAATACTACTATCCAACTGAAAAAGGAGCAAGAATCCCCCACCTCTAGGAAATGCCATCCCTATATCAACCCTAGCAAGTAATGGGAAGCCAGGTGTCATTAGATGTGGGGCAGCTCTTACTGGATAATCTGTCTCTAGAATAATATACAAATGATTTTTTTTTTTTTCTTAGTGGCCCAAGTGGTACCCAGTTGGTAACCATTTACAATTCTGATACTTTTAGTGTGCACCTTTAAATAGTGAAATAAGACAGAATGTGTGAAAATGTGGGCTTGCATATACTAAGTCAGATATTTATAACATCCAAGAATCATAGAATATGCAAGCAATTGAGTCACAAATCCATTTTTGCCTTTCTAATAGACAGACTCTTGTGGTATCCTACTTCTCAAGAGTGTAAAAGCAGGTCAATCCCAGAGTAAATTTATGGGTACCCATCCAATCATCCAGGTCTACGTTAAAGGATGCTACTGTGCCATTTTGTTTAACTTGCTAGGAAAGTCTGTTCCAGAAGTGGGCTAGGTATTGGGTTTTAAATTTGTCTCCCTAGCATGTTTTATTTTCATGTTGACAGAGATTTAAGTCCCTGTTTCTGGCATAATTGGAGCTTTATTATTTGCAAATATACAAACAATCAAGGATGATAGAATCTGTAATGACATGAAACACAAATTATAGACCACCTGCAATAGCCTATAAGACACTAAGTAAAGTGATGGCACTTCAAGCCTTTCCTGATAGCTCAGGGATTTTAACCCACCAATAGTCTTGATTAGGAACTTCTGGGGCCTTTCATAAACATTCTTAATATGTTTAAAAGGGTGAATCTTGAAGGGGCATTATACTTAATAATTGATCTAATTATGGTTCTGTATAGATGGATGGTAACTTATTTCAACCTTGAAGATATGGCTTTTGCTAGTAGTTGTGCTAAGCAGAAGGATTTTCTGTCTACTGTTGTCACATGGTGGTCAAAGGAGATAAAATTATTGATTGGTTCCAAGATTCCCAACAACATTTTTATTTTGGATTGGGGTATTGGCTATACTGTATACTGAGGAGAGAGAGATGGTTAACAAATGTTACAAATACTACATTTACTCACATTTACTTTTATTTCTTTTTCCATACACCACTGATTTTTGAGGGTTAGTTCCTACTGCAATGAATGGGTATCAGACAGAGAGAGAGCATCAACATTAACACCCAGTATACTGCCATCTGTAAACCTGATTTACCAAAGGTCCTGATTTCTGGGTCATGATTGGAAAAGTAGATGCCAAAAGGGAGTCCAAGTACTGAGCAGTGGGGTGCACCATTTGTTATCGTTATACTCTGAGGAGGTACCTGCCATCTTAACTACATGGGTTCTGTACTTCAGCCATTTGACTAACCACCTCACAACATATGAATCTACTTTTAAGGCACATAGTTTATTAATGACACCAGCATGCGGTACAGTGTTGAATGCTTTGAACTGATCCATGTAGGCTGTGTGACCAGAATAACCACTATCTATAGCCTGTGTGACGTTTCTGAAGAAGTTAACCAAGTTGAATACCAAAGTCTCCCTTTGACAAAACAAAAAACTCATGTGAGGGTAACCTGATGCAGTTTTTGATATCGTAATTTATGAGGTCAGATATAAACAATTCTATGGCTTTGCAAATCAGACTATATAGGCTATTTGATCTATTGTTTCTAGGGTTAGTTTCAGGGCTGCCATAGATCATTATACTTCAGGCACAAATTCTGCAGCTAAGCTCAGACTAAAAAATATAAGTAGGGCTTCCTCAAGAGCATATTTGATATTATTTATTAGGCATCCAGATAAATTATCTGGTACTACTGAAATAGTAGTTTTGGGCTTAGAAAGCACCTTCAGTATGTGTTCCTTTGGGACTTTAGGGGGTGTAAGGAATTTGGGAATTTGTGGAATTAAAATAGTTTTTTTTCAAGGGTAAAATCTGCATTAAATCTGCCTGCTAGTTGATTTGTTTTGTTGACTGGCCTAAATGTGTGGTGCTATTCTGGGTCAGTATTGAACATGGATAGGAGTTATTAATCAGTTTCACCAATTACCGCCCCATAGCTATTCTCTCTCCACTCTCCAAAATACTAGAGAGATGCATACACTCTCAGGTCTCTTACTACCTCCTTACTAACAACCTCCTTTCCAGTACTCAGCATGATTTCCGACCAAACCATAGCACCACCACTGCCTTACTCTCCTTTTCTAACACTATCCTTCAGCATAAAAACAATGGCTATCTCTCCTCTGCTACCTTCCTAGACCTATCTAAAGCATTTGACATGGTCCCACACAAACAACTTATCTCTGTCCTCAATAACCTATCCTTCTCACAATCAGTCACCAACTGGTTTCAGAGTTACCTGTCTGACCGCCAACAATCCGTTGTATGGCAGAATGACATATCTCCCCAACTACCTGTCTCCATAGGGGTTCCCCAAGGATCCATCCTTAGACCCCTACTTTTCTCTGTTTACACCAATAATCTAGCCTCTGCCACCAAACATGGCACACTCATCCAATACGCAGATGACTCGACCATCATCTGCTCAGCCCAGTCCCTACCCAAACTGCAAAGAGTCACACAGGAAGCCTTTTCCTCTGTTGAAACATGGTTATCCGATGCCCAATTAATACTCAACCCAAACAAAACTAAACTACTCATCTTCCAACCCACCAAACATACTCAAAACAACTCTCACTTTAACATCACAGCAAAAGACAACACCACTATATACCCAACTGAACACACCAAATTGCTAGGAGTGGAAATAGACAATAAACTAAAATTTGACATTCACATATCCATGACCATAAAAAGTCCACAAAAAACTAGGAGCATTATACAGAAATAAACAATTTCTCACCAAAGCAGCAAAGATTTCAATAGCAAATTCCCACCTTATATCCACCCTACTTTATGCCTCTCCAGTATATACCAACCTAAGGCAATGTGATCTAAACAAGCTAGAGACCTGCTACAACAAAATCGCCAAATTCGCCACAGGGGCATCCTACCATAGTCACCACTGTCTCTCACTTGCTGAACTGGGCTGGCTTGAACTCCCTCACCTCCTTCAGTGGTATCAACTCTCACTCACCCACAAACTAGTAAACCATCCACTAAATGTCCCATCCCTCCAGAATCTACTCCAACCCTATCGCACCACCAGGCCACTAAGATCCAGCAACAAAAATCACTTGCAGATCACTAAAGCCAATAACTCTGCTGGTGAAGCACTATTCTCTTGCACCATAGCCAAATTATGGAACTCACTCCCACCCACAATTACCTCCGTACCATCATGCACCAACTTCAAAACTTTATTAAAAGCGCACCTAAAAACATGCTGGCTATGCCCTTGCAACTCACACTCTAATATCATCCTCCCCATCCAACTACTACCTTTCTTTCCACTCCACTAACTACCTTGATGATAGCAAGCTCAGATGCTCATAAGCCTAGTACTTATTATACAGCAGGAACTTCTCATTATTACATTTGTTAATATCTGTTATGTACTTCACAGATAAAGATTCTCGTTATCTACTGATGTACTATGTTCTTCATCTGTAAATATGTTGTAAGTAATTTCTATGTTAAATTGTTAATCGCTATGTAATCCAATGTAACTACTGTCTGTTTATTTTAACTGTGGAGCTTTTCTCCCCGGGCCTCCGCTGAAAATGGACCCACGTCCAGTCGGACACTCCCGGTAAACAAATTTAAATAAATAAATAAATAATGTAACTAATGGCGGACTTATAATTACCCTTGAATTCAGAAGTTAATTCAAGTGCATGGTTTGTCTTACTAGCCCTGATAACAGGTTTTAGTTCCTTAATTGATACAGTCTTTAATGTGAGGGATTTTTGGTCTGTTGTATGATTTACAGAAGTTTTTTTTTTCTATTGCTATAGACTTCATTAAAGCTGGTGGACTATCAGGATGGTTTATAATTAAACATACATTATATTTTGCTCTAATAAGGATGGTCAAGTTTAGGCATATATCTATGTAGGGACAGAACTTCTTTATATAAATAGTAGCTGTGTCACAATCTGGAATGGTAATGTTATAAGTGAATTTGAATAGCTCTTTATAGAGTGTGAGGGTGTTTGGTCATTTGAAATCCTTGCATGCAGAATTATCAAATGCAGGAGTTTTATAAGTTTTGGAAGAGGATACAAGCTTATATCAAATTTATGCAGGAATGGAGAAACTTGAGGGGCAGTAAACACAATGGCTCTATTAGAACCACGTCAAGACCATTATTTTTTAGATGGTGTGCTAATTATTTATTACTAAGAATTTGGATTTATTAAACCTTGGAATCTTTGAGCATACTCATCTTTGGAGGTAGAAGTGCTCCAGTTGAAATTTCCTATTATAAAGGAATTTTGGAAATTAGTATTTCCTCAGGTGCATTTAGGAATTTTACATGGTCATTATGGGACATGTAGGGCATCCTGTAGCAGGCTGTAAGTTGATAGCTAGTCTTGTTCAAAGTATGTTGTTGTTCACAGAGTTCAGTTTGTCAGTCTCTGTAAATCTGTCTTGAGGTGATGTGGTCCTTGACAATATGAAAATGCCACTGCAGTTTCCATGAGACTTAAATGCATGGTAGGTGGAAAACCCAGGTATGGAGGGAGTTCTTTTTACATTGAAATTATGTCTCACTAATGACACAAACGTATGTCTTCAAGTTGCCAGAGACCCTCATTATCCGACAGCTTGTTACAACTTCTGGCTTTGAGGAGAGACACCTTGATATAGACTGATTTAGAGTTGCAAATGTCTGCATTGATATTGTCGCTCATCTGGACAGGATGAAACAGACAAACAGTTGTGGGTCCTGTTCAAGCAGCTTTATTATGTACAAACACATCAGGGTTGAGGCTTAATAACTAACTTAGATAAACTTATAAACAAACTGACTATCTCTCTCATACATGTTCATACTCTGTCTGAACTCTCAAAATGGCACTGAAGCTAGCACGTGCTTGCCATTTATATGCAGATGCTGTCCTTGGAAATGCTTTTTAAAGGTACAACACAGCTCACTAATCTACATCCTCTCTCTTTGAAAAATGAGTCATGCATTATTGATGACATTGACTGATATGCAACTGATACAAAATCATTCTTCAACATGCAATTATACAGAGCTAAATACATATAAGCAGTTATGTCCAGGTTGCTGTGTATTTCACACTAGGTCTCGAGATGTGACCAAATTGTGTGACATAGAATTTAGAATCAAGTCTAGCAACTGGGACTATCTCTGCTGAATGTTCAACTTTAGGGACATCAGGAACATCATCAGGAATGGACGTAGGAGTTAAGACATGTTCTGCAACAGGAACATTGTCTGGATCGCTTTGAGATCTAGTCTATATCACAGGGACAATGTGCGATATTGGTTCTGATACAGGAAGAAGATGTCTGCAATTTCTCCTGTACTCAACGCCCTCAGATTTCACAAAGTAGGATCTCGTCTCAGTACAAATACCTGTTACTTGACCAATCCGGTTGAAACCATTCGCCGTTTGTATCCTTACTGTCTCTCCTTCTTTCGATGGATGAAGAAATCTGCTCGATTTATCATAACTGGACTTATGGAAAGAACGCTTTCTGAATAGTTGGGCTTTAATTGCTCTGTTAGCTTTAGCTTTAGGCCTCAACAAACTGGAACTGATAGGCAAGGTTGTTCTGGTTTGCCTAGATAGAAGTCTCTGAGCAGGCGAGCAAAGTATATCGTCACAGGGTATGTTTCTGAGATTAAGCAGATTCAAAAAGACATCTGTATTGTCACACTTTGACTTCTCTAATAATTGTTCTGCATGCTGCACTGCACATTCAGATAGTCCATTTGACTGTGGATATTCAGGACTACTGGTAACACGTACAAAGTCCCATTCTTTTGCAAATTTCTGTAAGAACTGACTGGTAAATTGGGTACCGTTGTCAGAGATAAGCTTCTATGGACTTCCATGGACTGAGAAATTACATACTTGGTGATAACAACAGTGGACATTAGGTTAGGTAGTAAATCAATCTCAAACCAGTTTGAATAAGAGTCTACCAACATTAAGTAATGCTGATTGTTCCACTCGAATATGTCAGTGGCTACTGTTGGCCAAGTGGTTCTTTTTGCAGATGCAGTTTAGTACTATTGCATACTGAACAAGATGAAAATACTTTGTCAATGTCTTTTGCTGGAGAAGGCCAAAATACTAGTCCTCTTGTCCTTTTGGTAGATTCATAACCTGGGTGACCACAATGCAAAATCTTTTTATATTCACGTTGTAAGGAAGCAGGAACAACTGTAGGACCTTTGAAAATAATGTCATTTTCCATCAACATCTCATCTCTATAAGGAAAATAAGGTTGCACTTCAGGCGGTATACTAGACTGCTTTGACAGCCATCCTTATGGATGTAGTGGTTGAGCTTTTGCAAAACAGGATCGGTCTTTGTATGATTTCTCAGCTTATCAACTCTCGTGGTAGAAAATTATGCACTTCCATGACATCAAAGTCAAACTTCTGTTTATCAAGCTGTTCCATTGTATTTCTGGGTGATCTGGATAAGGTATCAGTCAGATAAAGAAGTTTGCCTTTTGTATAGACCATTTTGAAGTTGTACTTCTGCAATTTGAGCATCATTCTTTGTAATCTTGCTGGAGAGGAATGCATAGGTTTTTTAAAATAGTGATTGGAGGTTGATGAGCAGTTTCAATCTGGATAGCTCGACCATAAATTTAATCATGAAATTTCGAACATGCAAACAAGATTGCTAAAAGTTCTTTCTCAATTTGAACATGTTTCATCTCAGTTTGTGGAAGAGGTCTTGATGCATAGGCTACTGGTCTGCCCCTTGAAGAATAACCGCACCAAGACCAAATTTTGAAGCATCACAGGAAGGAGTAATTGGTTTATTGACATCACAGTATCTTAATGTAGGTGGAGTGTCAATTTTCTGCTTAAGGTCTTCAAATTCTTTCTGGTGCTGTTTTAGCCGAGACCATGTAACGTTTTTGTGCATCATCTCTCTCTCAAAGATGCTGTCAACTCACTGAAGTCAGGTATAAACTTGCCCAAATAGTTGACCATACCAAGAAAACATTGAAGGGCATGAACATTATTTGGTGTTGGCATCTCAAGAATGGCTGCTTGCTGGGACAGGTCTGGTCGTAAACCAGTGCTAGTAAATAATGACCTACATCTGTAACTTCTGGTAGTCTGAATTTGCACTTCATAGGATTGAACTTTAAGTTCACTTTATGTGCTCTGTCTAGAACTTTCCTGAGGTTTCTGTCATGTTCTGCTTCACCATTGCCTTCAACCAATAAATAATCTACTATTATGGCACACAGATAACCTGAAAAAAGTTGCTCCATTGCATGCTGAAAGACTTCACTTGCAGAATTTGTTCCAAATGGCATCCTGAGGCATCTATATCTTCTAAATGGGATACTGAATGTAGTTAGTAGTGAAGATTTGCGATCAAGCATCACTTGCCAAAATGAACTGTTTGCATCCAAGACAGAAAAAAAACAGTGGCATTCAGTATTAGGGACGTGACTTCCTCAACTGTTCACATAGAATGATGAGATCTCTTTAATGCTTTGTTCAAATCTCTTGGGTCAATGAATATTGTGATTTTGTCTGAGCCTTTTTTGTGAGGTGCTACCATGGACAACACCCATTCAGTTGGCTCTGGAACTGGACAAATTGCACCTTGTGGCACCATGTTATCCAATTGAACTTTAACTTTGCTCTGCATAACTATTGGAACTCTTCTTGCCAGTCTGACCACTGGACTAACCTCTGGGTCTAACTTCATAGAATACACAACTGGAAGCTTGCCTAGCTTGTCATCAAAAACATCAACTTATTCTGAGAAAATTGCATCAGTGAAATTGGAACTGGGATGTGTACTTATATGATGAACTTCTTTGGTAAAGGAAAGTAAATTCATTCTCAAACTGTCTCTGAGATCAAATAATGACTGCACAAGTCCTCAGACTACATAGAATAATAACTGTTCCCAGCCAAATAACATGAAAGCAGTAAGCCTTCTGTTTGAATTTCTTCAGCTCCATAAGCAATAAGT
Source organism: Protopterus annectens (assembly GCF_019279795.1). NCBI lineage: Eukaryota > Metazoa > Chordata > Ceratodontiformes > Protopteridae > Protopterus > Protopterus annectens. The sequence continues at coordinate 1,044,986,853 of NC_056737.1, read as the reverse complement.
TTTGCACAACTGGCCACATTAAGTTGCTCATCAGCTCTCACTTTAGCAAATGTTTCTGCTGACATAACTTTACAGTTTAAACCAGTGTTTAGTTTGAGCTCGGTAGTTTACCATGGATCAGGAAAGTACAAAACACTTCATTCTTTGCCAGTAAATCTACTGCATTGATCTTTTCACCAACTACTGATACACCATCTACATAGAAAGTATAGTTTTAGCTTTCTATATGATCAACTTCCTTTTTAAGTGACCCTTGTTTGTAACAGAATGAGGTTTACTTGATTTGCAAAACTTTTGAAAATGGTTCCATTTTTTCATACTTGTGGCATTGCTGACCAAATGCTAAACACTTTTCTCTTTTAGACTCATGGCTGGCACTGCAATTGAGACAGTTAACAATAAAGCTTGACTTGGGTTTTGCTGATTTACCCTTGTGCCATACTGAGCATGCTCCTTTAACTGAACTAGTCTTAGAACTTGCTGGAAGGCTATAGGTTTTCCCTGCTACACCTGCAGAGGCTGCAGCTGCTATTTGCTTAGGCCTGTTTCTGCTAGCCACATGCTGCATAATGTCTACATGTGCTCTGGAGCTTACTGAAACCATGCTCTTATCACTTGCAAGCATACTTGCATGCCTTTCTGTAACTTCATGAATTTGACAATTCTCATTAGCTTTACTTAGTGTTAAATCACTGTCACGAAGCAACATTTTTCTCACAGCAGCATTATTAATACCACACACAAGCCTGTCCTTTATTAACTCATCTTTTAAATCACCTAACATGCAGGTTTTAGCTTTGTTTTTCAGATCAGTAATATAAGCTGCAAAAGTTTCTCCTGGCTTTTGATCTCTTGTGTAAAACAAATACCTCTCTAATGTAACATTTGTCTGGGGGATGCACATTTCTCTGAATTTGCATTTCAAACACTTGTGGTCTTCCCTTGATTCAGACTGAACAACAATATGATGGTTTCCCCCTCTCCTTCGTACACTGCTGGTGCATACACAAATGGACGCTCTCTTTCAATGGCCTCTGACCCAGCTAGGTTTAACAAAATGAATGCACTGGTGCATGCATATTTATCAGAATAAGCTGCTTGTATGAAAATATCATACTCTTGCTCAAATATTTTTCAGTTCTCTGCAATATTCTGATCAAATACAAGTGCCCATTTGATCTCTTATGCCCTGAAAAACTTCAATCAATGCAGAATAGCAGTTTATGCCAAAACACTGTAATTTGCCAAAACACATGCAGTCTCCTTGCTTTATTATTGGTTAATGTGCCCTTTCTGCCCTTTACTATATTCGTTTTGCCCATTTAATCTCTTTTTTGTGTTCGTTTTACCCCAAACATAGTTGTTTTGCAATTTCGATGTGACTCTGAACCTCCTATGTGCTTTTCTGATAACCGTTTTATCAAATATCTTAATTTCAAACATTTTGTTAAATAAATGAACTTTTTATGCCTTCTGTTTGCTTAATAAATGTTTCTGTGCTATTCACTTGCTTAGTAATGTGTTCTGTGCCCTAGTAATGCTCTGTTTTATATTTTTTAATGAAATAATCATTCCTGCAAGTTTTCATTACCTTTAGCTTGTTTCTTTCACTTTTTTGCTCTCGGTTTTCTTAGTTTACCTTCACTGTTAACTCTGCGCCTTGTTGCTCTGAAAAGCAGTGTTTGGAATCTAGGTTCTGACACCATGTCTCTCGTCTGGTCAGGATAAAACAGACACACATTTGTGGGTTTTGCTCAAGCATGTTTATTATGTCCAAACACATCAGTATTGAGGCTTAATAACTTTAACTTACATAAACTTATAAACAAACTGACTACCTCTCAAATACATGCTCGGTCTCTGGCTGCACTCTCAAAATGGCACTGAAGCTAGCATGTGCTTGCTATTTATATGCACGTGCTGTCCTTGTAAATGCTTCTTAAAGGTACAACACACATACATATTCTACAGATATGTTTAGGTTGATATGTTCATAGAAACTTACTACAGTACTGATCTTTGAGGATCTTATGAATCCCAGCCTTAAATTTCCATAGTAGTTTTTAGCTCTTTATATTTTGCATATGAATAACCCAGAAATGGGCTGAACAAGGATATCTTGGGATATTTATGTGTTTCCTCTATCCTTGAGGTACAGAAGTACAAAATCGGGGGTGATTTTGAGATTACCCATCCATTCAGCCAAATTAGATTTAATTTGACTAGAGTAAGAGAAGTACTTTGAATCATGGAGTGGATCATGGTTCCATAGAAGTGGTATTCTGTGTGATATAATTCTGTCCCTCCAACATGTTCTGTTTATTATGCAAAAGACATTGAGATCCCTTGAGATGGTGTTTATGATGCCACTGGACTAGCAAATGTGTAATAGGTCTGACAGAATAGGGTATGTTGAAGCTCTACATGTGAGGCAGAGGTCTACTGTCAGTAACCTGTATGATACTGAGAAGAGAGACAACTTTCAGATGGCCTGCATAGTTTTTACTGTTTACGCCCTTAATTTCTTTTAATGAGAAAGCATTTTGGGCATTCCAGTTTGCAAATGTTTGGACAGGTATGAATTGAAGGGAACATTATACTCAATGATCGGCCTAATAAAAACCAAGTACAGTAGAGAGTTGATTATCCGAACTAATTGGGACCTAGGGTAGTTCGGATAATAAAACTATTTGGATAATCAAACATACATTGAACTGGATAACAAAAACTGCTAAAATCTTGTTTTTTCTGCATGTTTTTCAACTATTCAGTGATTCCAATGGACAATAAAGAATAATTTTCTCACATGAGCAGGCTACAAGCTCAAAAACATGCACAAGCAAATACACATAACATTTACATATTCAGGCATTATGATTTCTTCCTACCCAAAAACTTTGGAAGGCTGCGTTCAGATAATTGACATTTCTGATAATTGATGTTTAGATAATCGACTCTGTATTACACAATGGATGCAATGACTTTAGATATAAACTATGCAATGAAAAAGGACTTCCTTACAGCAGTGAATATGTGGTGATCAAAGGACAGTTCATTGTTGACATAGGTTCCCAGATGCCTTACTACAGGATTAAATTTCAAGGGTAAGTTGTCAATGTGATAGTTACCAGGAGAATCATACTTGCCAAAGAATGATTGCACAGCTCTTCACATTTAATTGTAGTCCATTTTTTTGTGACTAGCAATTAGTAAAGGACAAGCCCACTTGGAGGATCTTGGTGTCCTCTGGGGTGTTTATGATGGCACCAAGTTTGCAGTCATCTGTAGTCTTGGTCAGCCACAAATCATTGACATTAGCTTTGACCTCAGAGAAGTAAATGCCAAAGAGGAAGTAGAGGTATCCGGCTTTTCTTGCACTGAGTGGTTCGATTCCATTTATGATAGCAGCACGCCTTCCATATGCATGAAGGCATGCTGCTATCTAAACTAAATGGACACAAACAAGAAACGAGCACAGGGGGCATGTGTCAGCAGTGCCTGCACCTGAAACATGCCCCACTTTGCTCTGAAAGTGCCATATGGCACTTACTGACACAGATGAGTGTCAACGTATATAATATTAGAGCCTGGCTCTAATATTATATAGTAAACGAGTGTCCACAGACACTGAAATGTAAATAGCTATCATTTCAGTGTCTGCGGACATGGAAAAAAATAAAATAAAAACCACCAGCAGCCTTCAAGTGCACACCCACAAATGTATGCACTCTTGCCCTACATGCATGGAAACAGTAGGGCAAGAGGAAAGGAATACAAAATAAAAAAAGTAATAATATTTTTTTTCATGAAATAAATCCGAAGTTTAAGCACCATGCAGCTTGTTTGCATGGCGTGCCACTATGCTTAGCCTGGCTGAAATCCTGAAAATGACAGACAAGTGCTACTGTGATAGACAATGTCATCAAGCTGCTGTAGTGTAGTGGTACTGTCATGGTTTAGCATGTAGAATGTGCTAGGTTTGAATCCCCCTCTGCTGACTTCTTTAATAAACTTTTAAGAAATTTGAATAATAGATGTCAATCATATGGCTCATGTATAGCACATCAGGGGTGGGAATTTGTAAAATATAAATGTAAAACATAATTTATAAATTTAATGAAAAAATAGATTTAAGCAATCCTTTGCTAGTGTAAACATTGTTTACCTGCTTTCAGATCTGCTTAGCTGGTGTAACCATTGCTATGCGGATATGCACGAAGCTAAGCATAGTGCAGCATATTAAAACTGGCCAATCAAGAAAAAGTGCGGGAAAACTGCCCTATTTAAACCACACATGCAGGAATACAGCCATAACCATTTGGGATTACACACAGCAAGACCAAAATGCCTAGCATTGGAGAAGGTGTGCACTTCCGATCACAATGTTGGGGCATCCAGGAGTCCAGGTCATGGTTGGGCTCCTAGTTAAAAACCATGATAGCAGGCTGCTGCAGAGCCAGTACCAGGGATCGCAGTTCAAAGTGGTGGCCTGGGACCAGAATCAAGATGCTAATGTCCAAAAAGAGGAAGCCAATCTGGTGATCCCCTGCCATAAACAAACTCTAAAACAGAAGAAAGAAGCTATTGCAAAAAAGAGTAAAATCCCATGATTGGAGGAACTCCCTGGCCAGCCTCAGTAAGAAGCTGAGATCCCTCATAAAATCCTGCAAAGCTAGTTACAAAAACAAAATCACCATTGATTTTAAAGACAACCACAAAGCATGCTATAGCTATGTCAAGAATCTCAATGGCAACACTCAGATCTGCTCTGAGTTACAGCACAATGGCACTAAATATACAGAACCAACTGATACTGATATTGCTGACATCCTGGCAGATAGGTTCAGTGCTAACTTTACCCTTCTCTCACCCCCTAAAGGGCCCATCTCTATACCGGAAGAAAGCGAAGTTCCCGTAATCACAGCTGTACAGGTAAAAAACACACTCTCCAAAGCCAAAAACACAGTATCCATGGGATCTGACAACATCCCAGGCTGTGTTCTACATGAACTACAGAATGAACTGGCACTCCACCTAAGCACCATGTTCAGTCATAGCCTCACATCAGGCTTTGTGCCCACTGAATGGCACACAGTGATAGTTATCCCACTCCACAAAAGGGGAGCCACCACGGACCCCAGGAAATACCACCCCATTAGCCTAATGAGCCTGGTCTGCAAGGCCATGGAACATATCATCATGGAACTTATAAATAAAGACATCAGCAATCTCCAAACTCTGGACCCCACCCAGTTTGCATTTGTAAAAGGCAGCTCATGTCTCCTAAACCTGATAGACTTCTTTGAAGCAGTCACCAAAGTCGTAGATGAGGGTACGCTGGTTCACACAGCCTATCTAGATCTCACCAAGGCTTTTGACACCATCCCCCGCTCTGGAATTATAGATAAACTCACTAAACTAGGTATAAATCCCTATGTCACAAGATGGGTTGCCAACTGGCTCACTGACAGAACCCACACTGTGAAAGTAGCAGACTCCAAATCTGACTTCAGACCAGTGACAATTGGAGTACCACAGGGTTCAGTCCTGGGTTCTCCTGTTTGGTATCTACTTTCCTGAAGTACAGGCTAACACAGAAGGTCTTTGGCTAATGAAGTTCACAGATTACTTCAAACTAGGAGCCATAATCAAAACTCCTAATGATGTGGACATCCTACAAAAGGGCCTCAATGAGACAGATGCCTGGTGTCAAAGCCATGACCTCAAGCTCAATGCCAAAAAATGCATTGTCATCCGCTTTGGTAAAAACTATGTACCCATGAGCTACCACATAGGTGGTAGTCTACTTAACACCGAAAGTGTAATAAGATACCTTGGGACTCAGGTGGACAGTAGTCTCTACTTTGATAATCACATTGCCACAGTTGTCAGGAAATCCTTTTATGTGGCACACCTCACCACAAAAGGTTTCTCATCCAGGAAAAAAGAGGTCATTGTTACCCTCTAATTCACTCATTTTGGTATGTACCTCACAAGACATCTACAACAACTGGAAAGGCCACAGAAATACCTCACAAAGAGGATTACCAGCCTCAAACAGATTCTCTACACAGATCGTCTAAAAAAACTCCAGCTTTACTCTGTCGTATATCACCTTCTCAGAGGTGATCTCTGCCTAACGTACAAAGCTATGTCAAACCCAGAGCTGTTGGACATGCTCCACTTAAAGAAATCTCAATCCCTCTGAGCTACATGCTCTAGGGACCTAAACATTGTCACCACATTAAACAGAACATGCTGCAGGGATAGATTCCTGTCCCAGAGACTTCCCAAACTCTGGAACAAACTATCTCTCTATATCAAATAAAGCTCCTCATTAGCACTCTTCAAGGAAAATCTTGATGATTGGATGGGAAATAGGAAATTCATCCTGGGGATCACCTCTGTGGCTCTGCTTGACAGGGGCACAGGTACCCTTATGTCTAGGCTTATATAGGGCCTCGGGCCAATAGCCTAGTACCTACCTATGAACCTATGAACCTATTATGCACGTGATCTCACCAGTGCCACTGGCGTACCCCGGACGAGTGAGCAGGTATGTCATCACCATAATGACCTGAAGCAGAGGAGGGGTACACTTTTGGACCAGTGGATCCAAGAAGCCCGAACGCAGGATGTCCCACCTGTCTGTAAGTATGCAGTCTTGTGTATCTCTAAGTATGGAAAAAGTTCAACTTGTGACTGTGCAGGTGTGATTAATGTGTGATGTCTCCCCATACAGATGCTGTGGAGAAGTCCCAGAATGTGCAGGCTCATGCACAGCAACTGGCCCGGCTGCATCTGCAGTATGGTGAGTACAGAATATCACCTACTAATAGCTGTAAGACATCAAAATTATAGTAATGGTAGTACTGCCTATATATATAATTGTGCTGTAAAAGTCAGGAATAAATGCTTGTGTCAGGCTCCCAGTGTTACCAGGAGTATTCCCAGCTGCTATGCAATACAGATATCAGTATCAAACAAGGTACAATATGCAGGAGAGGAATATTAGAATATGTATGAGTGTGTCTGAGAGAACCTGCCAAGAAAGTGCCATGTCAGGGCTACTGTAACAGAAATGAAAAGTATTCCCCTGTGCAGATCATGCAGGAATAGTAATTGTGGAGTTCTGAGTTGTACACAGATATGTATGTCAAAACTAATAAAGGTGATCCCAAACACTGGCGTGTGTCATCTCACTTGTACCTGATAAATAGAAATGTGTATGTCCTGCAGAATGCATTAACTGAGGTGAACTGAGTTAACATTGCTTGTCTGCATACTTTATAATGGGCATGTCAAATAAAAAAGCAACAGTACATATTCCCATCCAAATGTGTTTTACTTGTTTGTCTGCCAGCACTGTCCTGTGTTAACCTTTCAATTGCAGCCATATGTAGCTGTGAATGTACTGAGGAATGTATAAGGCTAACAGGTGCAGACCTAAAACCTCACTGTGCACTCAGGAATCTAAATTGTAGTATGTAGTTGTAAAACAGTCAAATGTGCAATCCAGCTAATGTGCACATGTTTCACAAACAGTGACACCAATGTCTGTTGTGTATGCATAATTTGTACTGAAAATGGGAAACAAATAATACAACATGTCATAATAAAAGTTCTATGCACAAAAATATGTACTAGATAGAAATGTCACAACCACCAAACAACATCTCCCGATAGCTCAGCTTGATAAGAACTAGGCCTGTAGTTCAATTTTGCACACACAGCACAGTTCGAATCAAGGGACCACCACTAGCATCTCAATCTGGCTCTACAGTTTTAAACTGCAATCTGAATATAAAAAATAATGTACTGCAACACATACATTTTCCATACAGGGCAGACAGGTAAAGAAATCTGAATAAAAATACTAGTATGATGTGTATAACTATGAAAGGTGTACAATTGCTGTGTTGATCAGCCCCAGTCCTACAAATAGATGCAAGCTAGGCATATGCACTCTGCAGTCTGGCCCACACAAGCCCCTCAAGTGTTACACTGTCACTCATAGTTTCCCTAGTTGCCAAGAAACCTGCACACAGAGAAAGTCACAGTAGATGTATGTGAAAGCCACAACAAACACTCCAGGGCCTGCAACTAATATGTGAATCTGAAATATGTGTAGAAACAGCAATGTAATGTGCACACAGCTCATCTGCCCAAGCCCACAGGTAAAGAAATCAGTATAGAAACAGGCCTGATGTGTATAACTAAAATAAGTGTACAATTGCTCTGTTGATATGTCTACAGCAGTTGGCGTGCAGTAGAAGCCCCATGGCCCAGGAAGAGTGTAAGTGTGGTCAGAATATAGAGTAGTGAATAGTAGTGTACTGACAAATATACTTGATAGCAGTTTTCAATTGAATCTGTTCCCTTCCCCCACCATTCAACTGATCCAACCATCACACTGAAACCAGCATGGGTATTTCTTAAACAAGCATCTACTGTTGGGACCATTGTTCCATTTGGTTTATCATTGTTTAAAATGTGTGCATACTAATATTCCCTGTTGAATAATCATCTTATTGCCTGCCTGACATACCACTAATTGGCATGCTGTTGCACTCCTGAATGCCATTCCATATATGCATGTGTTCTGGTTGCTATGGCACTGTTATAATTGCACTGTTTTGGGTAAATGGAAATATGCATGCGTGCTATTTTGACTAATGTTGTAATGTGTTGTGCATCACTGACCAATATTCCTTGTTAATTTCCACACCATAGCACATATGGGAAGGCAGATCCCAGCGGATCTGCTTCTCCCACCCCACCTGGCCAAAGCACCAGGTCCCAGCATGTCTGGGACCCAACCCAGACCTCCTTCATCTGCTGGTCCGGCACCACACTAGGGTGGAACCACTGCAGGAGATGGGGCTCACCTGCCCCCTGCAAGTGAGCATGGTGAGGATGTTGTTACCCGAGATGAGGTCTGTGGCATGGTGTGCAGTGTCCTCCAGATGGAGCTGGATGATCGCCTGGGCCAGGTGGAGGGCAGGCTGTTACAGCTAAGGGGCAGGCAGCCCCTCCAGCCCAGCCCCCAGCACAGCCACCTTTGGAGCTGTGAAGGAGTAGTGGCGACTGCCATTGGGTGGGAACATCAGTGCCACTACTACCATCTGGGGGGCTCATGAGCCTCAGATTCCCAACCTCCCTCACCACACTTACCAATACTCCTTCCTTAACATCCCACTCTCACCTTAAAAAAAGGGCATCTGTCCCACAAAAAAAGCACGTCCCATGCATAGCTCTGCATTTTTCTCAGAGACATGTACCCAGCACAAAATCTAAGCCTACCAGTCATCCATATTGTATGATGCCCACACACCTCTCTGTAGGGTGTGAGGCTCCAAATTCTAAGTTGCCCACATTGAAAGCAGCTGTTGCTGCCAAAGAAATGCAGAGCTATGGTTCTTTCCTACACATGTCCTGCACTTCCCTACTTGTTTCTCCTCTTGTTTGTCCCCCTGCTTGTCCCAATTTCACCACTTTCATATCTCCCTTTTTTCTTTTCTTTATTTGAAATTAGCATGGATTTTAATGGCCATAAGTGGCTGTAAGCGGGCGTAAGCGAAGTTAAGCTGACGTGAGTGTCACTTTGCTCTGCTCAAACCCATGCAAACCTGCTTAAAACTACTTTAAAGTACCTTAATCACTCTGTCTCCAACAGCCCGTGTTCTGCCCAGCAACAAAATAATCAGGGCTTGAAAGTATCAAACCCAGGACCATACACACTATAGCCAAAGTGATTTACCACTAAGCCATGTCAGATAAAAATTGATCTGATGTTTTCTCAAACTTATAATCCAGCACAGTCATTCAACAACAGGGGAAATGCATTTATATATGTAGATGTCTGTCTCTGTCTGTCTGTATATATATATATATATATATATATATATATATATATATATACATATATATATATATATATATATATATATATATATATATATATATATATATATATATATATATATATATATATATGTATACATCTATATATATATAAAATGTTTTATATATATATATATATATATATGTCTACACACACACACACACACACACACACACACACACACACACACATATATATATATATATATATATATATATATATATATATATACATATATATATATATATATATATATATATATGTACAGGAGTGGCTCGTGCTATTGGACTGCAGGACTGCAGTCCCCCCAGCTGTAAAAAGAAAAGAAAACAACTCCATGCATGCGTGCAGGAATCCAGACTGGTGAAACAGCAGTCCAGATTACGAAGAAGGCATCAGACTACAGAGATGCGTGCTGGGACCTGTATTGCAAAGGGCTGAGGAAGGGATTTTGAAACTGTCCAAGCTCAGGTACTGTAGTGTGTATGTGTGTAAAATGCCCCAGTTAAGTATACCTGGTGGCTAGAGAAAACTCAGACTCAAACCTTTTACCTTGGGTACAGGTAGCAAGAGCTTGAATTTGCTACTCTCCACCCCTTGTGACAAAACTATTCAGATTTTTGCCTCATATTTTTGTTCTGTTCTTCTTTTCTTCTTCTTCTACCGGCTTTTCCCAGTTAGGGGTTGCCACAGCAGATCACCTGTCCGCTCATGATTGGCAGTGGAGTTTTACAGTGTCGAGTTGCCAGCCCGGTGCCCAACCTTCCACAGAAGGCACACGCACTCACACCTAGGGCCAATTTAGAGTGTCCAATCCACCTACAGCATGTCTCTGGGATGTGGGAGGATACTGGAGCACCCGGAGGAAACCCACGCGACCACAGGGAGGACATGCAGACTCCACACAGAAGGCACCCCAGCTGAGAATCGAACCGGAGAACCTCTTGCTGTGAGGCGGCAACGCTAACCTCTGCACCACTGTTCTGTTCTATTCCTCATAAAATCTGTGGTTTTCTGGATTTTGAATTCACTAAATAATGATAGGTATTTGAATTTCAGACTTCGTATTCATATACATGGTAACATAAAACCTTTTATGCTTGCAATTATTTTAAGTTTATAAGATCAATATTTGAAGTTTGCCCCTATTTTGGGGCTGCATTCCCCCATTATTGGCTTTGTCGAGGTTTTTTGTGCTAAGACATTGAGAGCTATGGTGAGAACTGAATTAATTGAATATGTTTGTGGGGCTGTATTTCCCCATTATTGGCTTTGTCCAGGTGTTTTGTGCTAAGAGGTTGAGAGCTATGGTGAGAACTGAATTCACTAAATGATAGCCATTTAAGTTTCAGTATTCCTGTCTTTCAAGAAATAGCTGATTTGGCATAGTGGTACGCTGCTCTGACTGTAGTGCACAGGGTCCTGGGGCCAAGCTTTGGCAGTGAAATGCATGGTGGTAACAGAGCATTTTATTCTAGCAACTTTCCAAGATTATACAAGCAATGTTTAAAATGCGTCCCTGGATTTGGGGCTTTTGTATGCCCCCCCCAATACATTTTGACTTTTTCCAGATTTCATCTGCTGCAAAGTTGAGATATACAGTTGATTGTTGAGTGGATTTTATAAGGAATTGAAAGCTTCAGGGGAAGAGAAGTTTAGTGCTGCTTATGCTGAGGCTGCTTGCTTTGTTAATAGCACAACAGTAGTATACTTGCTTTTGATGCAGAAGGCTGTGGGTTCTACTTCCACAGTATGTAGATGCATTGGTGATACTGTACTGTGTTGTACTTTTAAAGGGGGTGGATGCTGCAGTCCTGAGAATGTCCTCTTTGGTGGAGATACCTAGTAACTATGAACCTGTTATCAATTTTTCATCCATTCCCTATTGCAATATTACTAGCTTATCATTTTTTTATGTAATACAGGTAATTTATTTCTCAAAGACAACAGGCACTGTATTTGTAGATGAAACAATGCAATATAAAGTTGTATGCTAGCAGCAACCTCTTTATTAGTTACAGATCTCTTTAATGTGGATTTTTTAGATGACTTTTACTTCTGCAGAGACTGTGCATATTTACTGATACTGGTGGATTGTAGAAGTTTGACTAGACTTTTTTGATGGAAATGTTCTGAATTGGCCAGTTTTGTCATTATTGGTGCATGCATTTTGTTTCTTTCTTTACTGGAAAAGTGTTCAAAATAATAAATTTAAAATGCCCTCTAACACCTGTACTGTATTATACAAGGAATATAATTTAATACAATCAGGAAGGTGTATCAAATAACATATGTATGTTTCGTGTGCAAGGGGCCTATGATTTGAAAACAGTCTAAAGTTAATCTTTATCTACCATTGGCCAGATGTATTTTCTTTGAATATGGGTTTCAATGCTGTTTCAATGAATGTGAGTTTCAAGGGCAGAGAGGTTTTAATGCTAAGTCTATTTTCATTGTGAGACTGCATTGCTTTGTTTAGCAGATGTCTATTAGTTTTTGTGCTGTAAAATGTAAAATAAGACTATTAAATGAAATCCAAATCATCGTAGAAGTAAAGCAATATGCACATTACAGTGTTTATGGTAAATGGGGTGAAATAGCAAAGTAAAGGGACATTGGAATGGCTGCAGGGGGGATGCCCCATTTGACCATGATTCTATGAGAGGGGAAGGGTGACAAATTAAAAGACAGCCCCGGCTAAACTATACTGCTCAACTGTCCAGATTTTACACAGAATTAATAGATTTTTGCTTCTTGTTTTTGGTTTGTCGCTCATAAAATTTGTGGTTTTCTGGCAAATCATTTATGAATGATGTCACTAAATAATGACAGACATTGAGTTTCAAATTTCAAATTGCAAAATGGCAATTTTGGAAGAAAACATGGAGGTTTTACAATTAATAAATAATTGTAATGATCAGAGTTGTAGATTACTTTTATTTCAGAAAAGCATGCAGATTCTCTTATTTTGTCAGCTGCTCAAGTTAACAGTACTAATATTAAAAAAGTGCCCCTTCTTTGACAGGTTCCCAGGTATCTTGTGTGGCTATTTTATATTTTTGCATCACATTTTTGGTCTGTTTTTCATAAAATTGTTGTTTTCTGGCAAATTAGTGTCAAATCATTAAAGACTAAAGTTAGAAAATAATGACAGACATTTGAGTTTCAGATTTCATATCCTTCAGAAAATTCATAATAATGCAAGACCTACTATTCTATTATCTTTCTAAGTTTATAAGAACAATATTTAAAAATGTTCCCTATTTTTGGGCTTTGTCCCACTTCTGTTTATGGCTTTTCCCAGATTTCTTCCTCTGAGGTTGAGAGGTATGACAAATGTGTCAGGGCCATCACCGTCAGCCAGAGACATTTCAAATTTTGACATACTTGTTGCACCCCACTCCCCCATGTAGTGACTCTGGATGAGTCCAAGCAAAGCAAGGAGCAGTTATGCAGTGTAAGTGTGCAGAGTATCCCCTCATCCAAGGTAGACACAATTAATCCAGTGGCTTTTCATCTGTCGTTGATTTTGCAGAATGTTCTGGTTTTCTGTCATATTTTTATACTGTTGATTTATGCTTCTTATTATTCAGAAAATGCATGTCATTGCAGTGCCTGTTCATAGGTTCATAGGTTCATAGGTAGGTACTAGGCTATTGGCCTTAGGGCCCATACAAGCCTAGCCAAAAAATGTACCCTGGCTTTCGCCACCCAAGAAAATTATTTTCCTGTGCCCCTGTCGAGCAGAGCCACAGAAGTGATCCCCAGGGTGAATTTCCCATTTCCCATCCAATCATCAAGATTTTTCTTGAAGAGTGCTAATGAGGAGCTCTGTTTGACATAGATAGGTAGTCTGTTCCAGAGTATGGGAAGTCTCTGGGACAGGAATCTATCCCTCCAGCATGTTCTGTTTATTGTGGTGACAAGGTTAAGGTCCCTATAGCGTGTAGCTCAGAGGGATTGGGATTTCTTCAAGTGGAGCATGTCCAACAGCTCTGGGTTTGACATAGCTTTGTATGTTAGGCAGAGATCGCCCCTGAGTAGGCGATATGTGATGGAATAAAGCTGTAGTTTTTTGAGATGGTCTGCATAGGGCATATGTTTGAGGCCAGTAATCCTCTTTGTGAGGTATTTCTGTGGTCTTTCCAGTTGTTGTAGATGCCTTGTGAGGTACATACCAAAAGGGGAATTGTACTCTATAATGGGTCTAATGAGTGATGAGTAGAGGGGAACAATGACCTCTTTTTTTCTGGATGAGAATCCTTTTGTGATGAGATGAGCCACGTAGAAGGATTTCCTGACCACTGTGGCGATGTGATTATCAAAGGAGAGACGACTGTCCACCTGTGTCCCAAGGTCTCTTATCACATTTTCGGCATTAAGTAGACTACCAGCTATGTAGTAGTTCATGGGTACAGAGTTTTTACCAAAGGGGATGACAATACACTTTTTGGCATTGAGCTTCAGGCCATGGCTTTGACACCAGGCATCTGTCTCATTGAAGCCCTTTTGTAGTTTGTCCACATTGTTAGGAGTTTCGATTATGGCTCCTAGTTTGCAGTCATCTGCAAACTTTGTTAGCCAAAGACCTTCTGTGTTGGCCTGCACTTCAGAGAAGTAGATACCAAACAGGAGAGGACCCAGGACTGAACTCTGTGGTACTCCACTTGTCACTGGTCTGATGTTGGATTTGGAATCCGCTACTTTCACAGTGTGGGTTCTGTCCATTGCCAGTTGGCAACCCATCTTGTGACATAGGGATTTATACCTAGTTTAGTGAGCTTATCTATAATTCCAGAGTGGGGGATGGTGTTGAAAGCCTTGACAAGATCTAGATAAGCTGTGTGAACCATTTTACCCTGATCTATGGCTTTGGTGACTGCTTCAAAGAAGTCAATCAGGTTTAGGAGACATGATCTGCCTTTTACAAATCCAAACTGTGTAGGGTCCAGAGTTTGGAGATTACCAATGTCTTTGTTTATGAGTTCCATGATGATACGTTCCATGGCCTTGCAGACCAGGCTCGTCAGGCTAATGGGACGGTAGTTCCCTGGGTCCATCATGGTTCCCCCTTTGTGGAGTGGGATAACTGTCATGGTGCACCATTCAGTGGGTACAAAGCCTGAGGTGAGGCTATGACTGAACATGGTACTTAGGTAGGGTGCCAGTTCATTCTGTAGTTTGTGTAGAATGCAGCCTGGGATATTGTCAGGTCCCATGGATGCTGTGTTCTTGGCTTTGGAGAGTGTGTTTTTTACCTGTGCAGCCGTGATTATAGGAACTTTGCATTCTTTGAGTATAGAGATGGGCCCTCTAGGGGGTGAGATGGGGGTAAAGTTAGCACTGAACCTATCTGCTAGGATGTTGGCAATATCAGTTAGATCTGCTCTGAGTTACAGCATAATGGCACTAAATTTACAGAACCGAGTGCCCCCATTTAGATTCTTGACATAGCTATAGTATGCTTTGTGGTTGTCTTTAGAGTCAGTGGCAATTTTGTTTTCGTAACTAGCTTTGGAGGATTTTATGAGGGATCTCAGCTTCTTACTGAGGTTGACCAGGGAGTTCCTCCAGTCATGGGATTTTACTCTTTTTTGCAACAGTTTCTTTCTTCTGTTGTAGAGTTTGTTTATGGCAGAGGTCCACCAGATTGGCTTCCTTTTTTTGAGGATAACATCTTGGTTCTATTAGGGATAGCATGACCCATACACTCATGTAAGTGCTTATAAAGTGCATTTGTGTAGGATTCGGTAGTCATACCTCTATTGTCCATCTGCATGGGTGTCATGAAGTTTGCCACTTCTGTCTTAAGAAGTGTGAAGTTGGCTTTTGAGAAGTTTTTTACGATGATTTCCCTAATTGGGGCTGGGGGTGGGATGTGGATGTCTAGGCTGATTAGCTTGTGGTCGGATCTGACCAACAAGGAATTGACCTCTGGTGTGGAACACCGGTTTCCCATGTTGGTAATGACCAGGTCTAGGATATTGCTGCCCCTGGTGGGGGTGTGAATAAGTTGATCCAAAGCATTGGAATTTATGCATTCTAGAAAACGTTGAGCAAAAGAGTTGGTACATGAGTAGTTTTCCCAGTTAATGGTGGGGTAGTTGAAATCGCCCATTATTAGGGTGTTGGGTTGTACCCTAATACTTTCCAGTGTATCAAGAAATGAGGAGTGTGAATCCTGGGGCATGGTGGGGGGTCTTTAGCAAGCTACAATTTGGATTGCGGTCTTGCCCAGAGTTAGTTGCACTTGGATAATCTCGGATGCATTATGCTGTGCAACTAGCCTGGAGGTGTGGATATCCTTAATGAATATGGACACCTCTGCCTTTAGTGCTTCTTTCTGGGTTAGGTGGCCGAAAGGTGTGGTATGAATTGAAGCCTGGTAATGTTGCTCTGTGTTTAAGTAGCAGTGCTTTAATGACAATCAGGTAAGCTTGTCTGAGATTGTAAGATGCAAGTAAGCTTTAATAAGCATACTGTTAAAGAATTACCAACATTGAAAGCCTTTTTGTTGTTGCCATGCAGAGAATATTTACATAACTAGATAAAGTATAAGCCTTAGGTATTGAAATGCATAAAGGACAGGATTACAGTATTTTCAGAAGCTCATTACATTTGTTGGAGACTTGCAGTCATCTTTGCAGGCTTTACCCATAAACTAAACAGAATGCTAATCTATCATGTGTGGTCCATAATCTGTGCAGTAATCATTTAAGCAATTTATCTTGAGCTTGTTTCTTGTTTGCTGTTCATTTTTTACTTTGATCATGTTTTCCCCATTAAACAAGTAGATAGTTGTTGTCAGGCAGCAGGTCTTTTTTGGATAAGAAACATTTTTACAAGTAGGGGTATCACAGAGATTGGTACTTTCAACATGTTACTTGGTACTTTTATAAAGCTGAATACAAATTAATTAGAACTGCAGTGCAAGGAGAAGGGGTTTGAGTTGAGTGATGCTTGTTTTTTTTATACTTGATTTTGACTGGCATTCCAGTAATGTATTTAAAAAGTAATTTATTTTTTCATGCCTCACAACCTTTTTGTTTCTATCTAGATATTAAGTAAGCTGTCATGTAGCCAATGCATTGAAATATTTTTTTTTCCTTCTACACTTCATTTTGTCTTGATTGGACTCTCATAATGACGGTTTGGCACTCAGGGCAGCGTATTTAATTAAAGCCCTTGGTTTTGTGGTTTTGAGCATAGCTCTGCCCCTTTCTGGTTGGCCACACCCCTTCTCATTGGCGCCACCCATTCAGCTGTCTCCTCAGTGCAGCCCCACTTTGATTTGATGTCACCAGCCACCACTGTATGTATATATATATATATATATATATATATATATATATATATATATATATATATATATATATATAAAGATATCTATATATATCTTTATATATATGTAAAAAGATATCTATCTATATATATATATATATATATATATATATATATATATATATATATATATATGTGTGTAATATATATATATATATATATATATATATATAGATATATATATATAAAAGAGAGAGAGAGAGAGAGAGCTATAAAAGAACACAACAAATAAATACATGACCAAAGGTGCCATTAATGGGGGTGAAGGGGCCCAAATTAAGTAACTCTTGTAATTACTGATATCATACCCTCTTCCACAGCTGAACAGATCTGCCTTGGAACACAATAACCAACACTTGCAAGTGTCATACCCAGGACCCTACACAACATAGCCACAACAAGTTAACAGTAATCCATCTCAGCTGTACAATGTCAAGATGATATCAGTAACATATCATGCAGAACAGTGTACCATGTGGAAGCAGTAAACATTCCAATGATACATACACACACACACACACACATATATATATATATATATGTATATATATATATATATATATATATATATATATATATATATATATATATATATATATATATATATATATATATATATATATATATATATATAGATATATAGATATATATATATACATACATACATACATATATATATATATATATATATATATAGGTCTATATGTATATACACATGCATACACATATACATATATTACTATGTATAGAAAGGTATATGAACAGCCAGTATTCCTACAGTTGTCACCTTTTAAAATGGCCAGTGTTTGATTCTTTCATACAAAAGACAATTATTCCATGAAACATATACCCACAGAGAGGTCAAAGGATATGACACCACACACAGGTTTGCATACAAATAAATGTTTATTTGTGTACTATTTCAGTTGTCTATGCCATTTTATATAGCAGTTAGGCGTTTGAAATACATAATAACTGAGTAATGCAACTGTCAAGCAAAACATTTGATACAGTAATCTGAAAGCATAATATATGTTGCTGTCCAGGCCAAGGCCTTCAAGTAGTACAACAGTAAAGAAACACTGGCCTGGAAGATAAGAATCAATCAGCACTAATTAATTACAGATGTAGT
>NC_056737.1:1044958476-1044963476 GCF_019279795.1 Protopterus annectens | reverse complement strand
GATTTCCAATACACGGGCCATGTTATGGCCATGGTATTTGCCATGCACACATTTAACACACCTACCCATAATGCATGCTGTACATGTTCACTTATTGTTGCTGTTAACTGCACTGCATCACAGTGGTCACCATGGTGGCATATCTAAAGGGTGTTTAAGAGTCCTGCAATATAACTAACAACGTGTCATTGCAAGATGTGTGCACAGAGATGAGCATAATGGTGGGACAAATGGCCTACAGTAGGAACATATCTGAAACATCACCCTTATACAGTGCTACAACAGTGTATACAATGCTATTACAATGGCAGCTGTTACAGATCTACACAACAGCATATCACAATACTGTATTCCACAACCTTTACAACCTGTAATGTGGTCCTAACATGAAATGAATGTGTAATATGGAATCCTATGTTAGGACAGGAAATATGGGGAATACATACCTTAACAAACACTGGAAGCATATGTGTGCATACACTCCAAATAACATATTGTGGAAGCAGCTTTTGATGTACTGACAGCATTCAGTCTTCATGAGTATGCACCTTCTAGCAAGTAGAGGTCCTTAATGTCACACCAAGAAATTATCTGTTCTCCAAGATGTTTGTCCATCAAATGTGCCCGCTCACCTACAACAGAGGCAGCCATGGCTTGCACAAATCTTGCAAACCATGGAATGGATCCCATACCCAGCAAGTAGCATGCAGGAGTGGGACATGTAGCCTTACCTCACCACTGCATATACCATGGCAAACAGTGCAGACAGTCATGTATGTGACGAGAACGTATGGGACAACATTAATGTAGAAAATAAACAGATGGCCATCCAAGACAGATGACGACATATTTTTCAAACTAGTCATGCAGGCTGCCTAGTAACATGCCGCAACACTGAGGGAGTTGCAGGAGTGTCTAGCAAGTACTGGCTGTGCTGTACCTGTGTCAACAATTGCCGGGACTCTGCATAAGTTTGGCCCATGGGTTAGGGTAATCAGATAGGACAGTTGTTCCACAGGAAACATCAGCCAGGGCTCTCTACAGGTAGCATATGTATAACATCAAAAGTCATCCAAAGGCATGTGTTGCAATGTGTAATGGTGTACCAAGACCAAGTTGGAAACCTACAAACAGTATCAATTAAGATACATGTGCTGCACAATCAACACCTCACCCCACCTCAGACCCACCATCTCCATCTGTACCTTGCTGGTGCCAGTGTACACCTGTATGTTTGCCATTCATTCGCAGGGACTAGGCCGGTGCACATGGTGTTCTGAATTTGGGACACTGCAAAATGACACTCATGTGTAGCCCATAGTTGTCAAGCATCTGAAAAATGGCAGAGGATGGGGAGGGGTGTTATCCAGAAACACAACTGTGAACTGAAGCAGACATCCAAAGCTTGCTAAGAATGGCTGTATCTGCACACAGTCAAGGTCATGAATTGTGGCAGACATAACCCTGACTCCACAGCAATAGTGAAGGCACTGTGTGACCTCCAAGGGCTGTGCACATGAGTTGAGCTTGCAATCTTGCAGAGTTGGGGGACATTCGTAGGGCAAAGTGACCAAATACTGGCAAATGCAGATGGCCCATGCTAGTATACCCCTTCCAGGAATAGTGACTGCTGTAGTACACTTAACAGTTGCTGCAACAAACCATCATGTTAAGGGTGTGCACACTTATGCACCCACAAATTGTATGCATCTCAATCAGCATCTGCACAACTAACACATTTGTTTAATACTGCATTTGATTGCACAGGTCATATGTCACATATCAGGTTCATGTAATGTTAAACATATGCAGTATTGTGGCCCCATGGAAATAAGGGTGTGTACAATCCTCATAGCCACAGTAAAGTTTGAAGGTTGTCAGTGTAATTGTATTTTATTGGTCATTCATGCACCACTGATGACGAGATATGCAAATCAGACATCAGGCATTCACTAAAGACATCTGTCCACATATCATCCCAGGAATGTGTTGGACAAACACATAGGGCTTGTGAGCAGCAGAGCAAACATAACTGACACACATATACACATTCAGCAATGGCATTTACACCTGTGAGGTATGGTGCACAGTACATGCCAGGGTTTCGAACAGGTGCACAGCAATACTGTGTACATGGGTGCATTGTGTTCCAGGGGAAGGGGCATCACCTGCTAACACAACCCATGCATCACAGAGATGTATAATGTTGGTAACAGGGATTGACTATAGCTGCAGTGCATGCTGTTGAGTGCCATATGTCATACATGTTGACAGATGGGTAATGAGAGGTCTGTGCGTAATATCTTTGTGCAACCTCAGCTGTAAATGTGTGTGTGTGTGTGTGTCTGTGTGTGTGCACATGCGCATGTGTGCGTGCGTGTGTGTGTGTGTGTGTGTGTGTGTGTGTGTGTGTGTGTGTGTGTGTGTGTGTGTGTGTGCAGTTAAGCAATGACGTACAGGTCTTAAAGTGCATTTCTTGTTTTCCCCTCACAGGTGGGAGGTAGGTCAGGGTCCCTGCTGCAGGCAAACTGATGTTAGTGTCCATACAGACACTGAAAATGATCATAGGTGTGTTGAGGCACAGACAGGGTTGTCAGAGGCTGAAGCAGCACCATCGTTTTACATCCCACTGTTATCCACCCCATCCCCACACACAGTCACATTGACTATACATAACACATCACCAGTGGCCATAGATGAGGGACATTTGACAGGTGGTGGCATGTTAAAGGACAGTGTGGTGTCTATGGCATTTGTGTTTGGACACAGCAGCCATAGCTGGATGCCCAGCAAGGTACTACACAGGCAGATATACAGGGGTGCTCGTAGGAGGACTGCTGGTCATAATGCCCCTGGCAGAAGTGCCACATCTGGTGTCACTAGATGCATGTTTCAGGCCATCATGGAGGTGCAGGCATGTATGGAATGGTATAACAGACAGGGTCTGAGGCTGCAGAGGGCTACTCATTCTGCTGTTATTGACAACATCCATGATCTTGCAGGTGCCCACTGTTATTTTGCAGAGGTCCTGGATAGATGGTTGGATGAGATGGTGGGAATCCTCAACTGTGGAATGCCTGTGCTTTTGCATATGATGGGAGTAGTGCAATGGCCACATGGAAGTAGGCCAGCAACATCAACAGCTGGAGGTCGACGTGGACGTGCAAGAAGTCAGAGCCACTCCCATAGTGGCAGTACCAGCCCCAGCACTGCAGGGGGGTGCTGTCTACATCACAATATCACAGGCCACATGCACATGGCCCTGGCCAGTCCCAAGAGGTACCCAGATCCAACGGACATATGTCATCATCAGGGGAGAGTACCATATTGTGGCTTGTACCTGGTGGTATCTGTGGAAACACTGGCAGGCACAGTTCTCATGTCCATGGCCAAAGATGGTGAACTGCACACCCTTCCAGGTATGGTCTGAAGCAGTCCAACAAACCCCTGTATAGGGCAGCCACATGACAGAACTGTGTGCGTGCATACACACACACATCACCAACACAGCTAGGGTAACCCCATACCTACACACACACTACATCGCAACAGCCCAATTAATAATGAAACCCCCTAACACACACACACATGATGTCAAATGAATGGCTCAGCCTATGTCTCTGGCAAACCCACAACACACCCTGTGCATATGATGATACCTGTGCCACATCCTTGTCATCCATAACATCGATGCAGGGACAGGCTAATATGGTTCTGATGCACAAGGTGACCGTACTACTGTGTACCAATGTAATGCTGTGTAACGTGTTTTCAGCACTAAAGTTTAATATATACATGTCAGGATGTGTAGCTGTCCAGCCATGATGCATTGTAGCTGTTATTAACACTGAGTGATTGTGGTCTTCATAATGTATTCTGTTTATGTTGTAGGTGTCCATGTGTCAGCAGGACATTGGTATGTTGTTTTTTCCTACAAGGGGTATGGCACTGTGGTGACACCTTGACTGTGCCATATCCTGGGTACAGATGAACACAAGTCACAGGTCTGTATAACAGTTACGGCATGTGCCACATGTCTGATAGGTCTGAGGGGTGTATACAGGTGAGTGCATGGTGGCTGATGTCAGCAGCCCTTCTACAGTGGACAATGGTAAGTGTACTGGGTGGTACACACCACATGTTTGTGTATAACACACACACACAGAGGCTTTGGTATTGATGCAATACACAGACAATACTGTACACATGGATACATGTACTTTTGCAAGGAACCCATTTTAGCCTATGTAATTCCACCAAGACAGAATAGGCACAACATCACATTGGTAAATAATCAGTCTGGTAGTTTAATGTCATTGACGACGGTACTGGCAGGGTATATGTCCCCTTCCCCAATGTAGTGCAATCCTCAACATGGTAAACATAGGTGTGCTGGTGTGTGTTGGACAGCCCTGCCCTTTGGAGAGTCTGCATTGGTATAGAACTGCAGATAGTGTGATTGACAACTACTTACCCTGTTAACATGAGCTGTACAATATTACAGCCAACTAAGCAGGGAGCATGCTACAATGATGGTGGCTGTGTCCACAAGATCCATACCCAGCTATATACACCAATCCCAGTATCGCTGTACAGCTATACAGTGGGGAAGAGGGCATTTACACATCTGCTACCAGTTGTGATGGAATGAATTTCCACATGATGATACCTGTGAAATGTTAGCATTTGCCAGTCAGTTCTCGGACAGATGACCTCCTGGGGCATGTATATTCTGCAAACTGAAGTAGATCCCTTCACATAACAACACACTCTTACTTAGCAACACTGGGACTAGAACCCCTACCTAGGTACGCAGTGCTACTAATGTGTGTGGCCTTAACTGCACACACCACACAGATTTTAGGATGAGGTGTGTCCCAGGTTACATGTTATGTGAATAACATCACCATGCCTTGTACAGTATGGTAAGGGGGGTGTACTGGTGGTTTATGAACAATACATAGTGTGACATACTGTCATATACACATTGACAAACACAC
>NC_056737.1:1044898476-1044953476 GCF_019279795.1 Protopterus annectens | reverse complement strand
GACAATGGGACATGTAGCTCCTCAATATGATGATGTGGCAAAACCCACACTGTAATGAACCCTGTCATTACACAATCACCCCAACAGGACACTGATAATGCACACAAACACACACTTACCAGTACTGGGTTTCAAACCCCTATCTGACTATGTATTGCTATTACATTGGTATACAGTTATTGCATGTGCCATGGAGCTTATATGTTGTAAAGCTGTCCAAAGGTATATTTGAAGGTGAGTGACATCAGCAGCAGTGATAAAGGAGGGATAAGGCAAGTGTAGTACATGTGGCTATCCATAAAAGCAGGGGTCAAGGAAAACACAACCACACTCTCTCAGGGACTCACACACACTATCACAATTGGCAGAGTCAGGATTCAAACTCCTAACTAACTAGTTTGGTATATTACAGTATTACATAGGCATCACATGTGCCACAGAGCTTATCAGGCTGGTATATGGCCAAAGAGTTATTTCAAGGTGACTGACATCAGAAGGCATGCTACAGTAGGGCAATGGGAGGTGTAGTGAGTGTGAATGGATTCAAAATCATTAATCTCCACAAACACACACACACACACACACACACACACACACACACACACACACACACACACACACACATTTGCCAGTACTGACATGCATGGGTTCATTGCTTCATAAGTGTGTAGTAGCTGACTGTGTGGGAAGGCTGTTCAAGGCTAGGCAAAGGGTATACCTTGGCATCAGGCCACATGACAATGGTCTCCAGTGTGGCTCAGGGGTGTAGCCCCTGGATTGGCCCACACAGGTGGGTATTGTAGTCACCATCCACTCATCTGGGTTACTATTGTGGGTGGCCAGTGCTGTGCAATGCTTGCCATGTATGTGATCTATATTCTATAACATGGACAGTATCTGGGTTGTGCCCATGTCCCACATGCATGTTCTGTGACATGTGGAAGTGTACCTGGGGTCTCTGGGGCATGTTGTGTGGACAGATTATTATCTGATGTGGCATTCCTGACCTTATGTGGTGAGAACTGGCTATGAACCTGAGGTCATGCCTGCACCTACACTGACAGCATGATACAGGTATTCAGTGGAGTTAGTGCCATCTGCCCATATAGGGCATGTGTATAAAGCATGGTATTCCCTTTGTGGGTTACATTTGCAGACTGTACAGTTGTTGCAGGCATCCAGTGGGGAACATAGCAAAGGACCACTGTAAGCAATTATTTGCCTATTGTAGGGATGGAAGAGGGTGCCATGTCCTTTTACTTGCTAGGTAACACAGTCAGGAGATGTTACACATCACAGTACATTCTGATAGCAGTGTTGTGGTGAACTGGCATGTAGTCCACTGCAATCACACTGTGGTTACTATCTGTGGGCAATATGCAGGTAACTACCAATATAGTGTCTGTTGCCTAGCCATGTGTATTTGTGTATGAGACATGGGTGGAGAGGGTTCTCTGGGTAATACAAGGGTTGCCTTTATTGTTCACCGATCCATAATGTCACATGTAGGGCTATGGATTGTCTACACCAGCCTCTCTACTGTTTGACATCTGTTGTCCTTGTAAGGTGGACATTGTGACATATAGTAGGTCCTCAATATAAGAATTTAGCAAAACCTGCTCCACAATGAATCTTGTCTTTACACAATCACAGCAACCTCCACACAGGATACTGATGACAAACACACCCACACACACACTTGCCAGTACTGCAATTCAAACCCCTATCTCGCTATGTATTGCTACTACAGTGTACCACATTTATTGCACACGCCATAGAGCTTATTGGACAAATGCTGTCCCAAGGTACTTCTAAGGTGAGGAACATCACCAGCCCTTGTAAATACTGGCATTGGGTGATGTAGTGGGTGAGAGATCCCAAAAATAATTTCACCCTAATCACACATTTACATTTGCCAGGGGTGAGGTTCAAACCTTTATCTAGCAACCAGACCATTATGTGACACTTTTACCACATGCACCACTGACCTGACATAGTATAGGCTTCATAACAGATACTTGTAAGGTGGGTGATATCTGCAGGACTGTTAATGTCAGGCTCTGAGATGTGTACTGGCTGTAAATAGGGACAAAAACTTTGAGGTATACACAGAAACACTTGCCACAGATGAGATTCAAGCCCATAGCTGTGTCGCTACTGCTACTACATTTTTCTGCATTTATGGCACATACCATGGAGCTTATAGGGCTAGCCCTTCTCCAAAAGTATATTTTAAGGTAGATGACATCAGCAGCCTTGCTAAAGTAGGGCAATGGAATATGTAGTGACTGTGAATGGCCTCAAAAGCATTATTCTTTACAAACACACACACAAACACACACACACACACACACACACACACACACACACACACACACACACACACACACACACACACACACACACACACACACACAGAGTTCCACAGTTGCCATGTCTGGGATTAGAACTCCAACCTAACTAGTGCATCGTACTATAGCATTACACAGTTATAAAACACAACACAGAGCTTATAAGTTTAGCCCTTCTCCAAAGGTGTATTTCAATATGAATGACATCAGCAGCCTTGCTAAAGTAGGGCAATGGGAGGTGTAGTGACTGTGAATGGCTTCAAAAGCATTGATCCCTACAACACAAACACACAGAGTTTCACAGTTGTTATGTTTGGAATTAGAACTCCTACTACCTAACTAGTACATAACACTATAGCATTAGGCAGTTATAGCATGTGCCATGGAGCTTAGAGGCCAAGCCCTTCTCCAAAGATGTATTTCAAGGTGAATGATAACAGTAGCCTTGCTAAAGTAGGGCAATGGGAGGTATAGAGACTCTGAATGGCCTCAAAAGCATTGATCCCTACAACACAAACAGTTTCACACTCACCATGTCTGGGGTTAGAACTCCTACCTAATTAGTACATCACACTACAGCATTACACAGTTATTGCACACACCACAGAGCTTATAGGGATGATCCTTGTCCAAAGGGGTATTTCAAGGTGACTGACATCAGTGGGCTAGCTAAACTAGGGCAATGGGGAGTGCAGTGTGTGTGAATGGGCCATAAACCATTCCTCTGGAAATGCACACACACACAACACTCAGTCACATACAACTTTACATTTGACAGGACTGTGTATACAACTGCTAGATGAATAATGACTTGTACTGTCATGTCACACAGTTATCACAAACACCACAGACACTATAGTGCTGAGGGCTACCAGAAGCAAATGTCTACAGTGATAGACATTGGCACATCATGTGATATTGGCCAATTGGATGTGTGGTGGGTGGGACAGGCCTCATGATGGGAAGCTCTTTGTCACTGTCTGTCTCTCTTTTCCCCACATCTATATTTGTGTATGTATGTATGACCTATTATAGTGAGTTGTCCTTGGATATATGTGTGCATTCCTATCCGATGTGTGTGCAAAGCATGACTGGTGTGCAATCAATGTGGAGTGTGTGCACAGACATCTGCTACTGACAGATATGCATAGTCCACTGTTGTTGCCAGACATGGGCTTCATTTCTGTAAGTGTGGGAGCATGCCCAGTATGACCTTCTGTATTGAATGTGTGAATCCATTCCAGGTAGGTTGTACTCCAGTGCAGGCATTTGTGTTCTACACCTACAGCTAGCAACCTGTTTCTGCAGGATATCTGTAGATAGATTGACAATACGGGGTCACAATGGGCAAAGAATAGTGGGATACTGTAACTAATTGTGTCTGCTTCTGCTACATGGTTTTGGTGTTAGCAGAGATATTCAGGCATATGTACTGTTTTACATTGTGATGTATTATGTCATCAGCTACTGACAGATATACATATTTGCTTGCAGAAATTTCCTGGGGAGTACAAGATGAATGAAGGAAGCTGTGTCCAGTATTGTGGTCTGCAGCCTACATATTCTTGGACAATCATGCCATTCTGGAGAGGGAGCTGCAGACACTTGCTGATGGATCTGTGTAAATGGTCCAGCACCTTGGTACTGTGGTGGCTGAGGATCCCATGCTTGTACATCTATCGACATGACAGAATGGCAATATCCTGGTGTGGCCATACCTCTCACCTGTACAGATTCACACAGGTTACACAGAGGCAGGGCTCATATAGCTGGTCAGTTCCCCTTCACATTGTGGTTTATGAGCATGTTTGTAGCCACCCATTCCTGTGTTTGCAGGCAGGGATAGTATGATCACACATCACAGTTTCAGACTTCACACAGTCCATGGCGTCCATGCTTCTACCCCCCCCCCATTATTCCATCCTCTTCCTAACATTATGCAAGCAATATCTGATAAGTATCCCTATAGTTGTCACTTCATCCCAGCAGTATTTAGAGGTTGGCCCACAGTTCATGCAGTAGGACATGGTGGACATGCTACTGGGATTTGTTGACATGGCCTTGCATTTTGTTCTGTGGATAGTGCTATGTCGTTATTTGGGACTCTATGAGATAACATACACTGACAGTACAGGTGAGACACAGGCCTTTGACAGAGGACTGTAGGGCACGTGGTAGAGATACAGGCCATCTGTAGCAGGCCAGTGCATTCTGTCACTCCTACAGTCCCAGGCTGCAAACCACTGTATTCCCCTGGGGTGATAGGGTAGGTGTGCAAGGTGTTAATGGCAATAGTTTCTGTCCTTATTAATCCATTGGTGTGGATGCTGGCAGGGTGCTGATTACAGCTAGTGACACACCTGCATGGGACACCACTTCAGCATGCTGCATTCTGTGGGTATTCTCATACAGAATTGAGAGTCATAGTGTACTCATTCCCAACAGCAGGGATATGACCTGTGAGGTACCTGTGGCTGATGGTGGGGTGAGCTGAGTGCATGTGTGCTATGGAAGTTGCTTGCAGCTGACTCACATATATACATGGGGCATCCCCCTTATGCTGGCTTGTGCGGGGACATCAGTGGTTTCTCAGTACTTCATAACTGTGCCTTTTGTGGTCTGCCAGTGTTTGGCCAGACTACATCAGTAATCCATACTACACAGACAATTGATGTGCTGCTAACCTGTATATACAATTCTAAAGGTGTGTCCATTTGACAGTAGCATTTTATACACTCTCTGTCTAGGGTACTTCCACCTGTGTACTATGTGTATGTCTGGGCCCATATTCATGCCATGTCCATCTTTCAGATGGTGACAGATATTACATCCAAACAATTAGTATGGATTACTGCTGGATTGGGTCTTGCTGGGATGCATTGTGTTTGGCACTGCAGTTGTGAGAACCTGGCCCTCTCATCAACAGTACTGGCATTGGCCACTGGGACACAACCCTTCATGCCTACATGCTGACCACTTTCACACAATGCACAGCATACAACAACCTAACACACAGAGCCCTGCATATTGTACACGTGCAACAATCTATCCTGCTAATTTGGCCAGCTCAGGTAATCTGTGCTCCACTGTTATTAAACCTACACGTACATGTTACTGCATTTTTACATAGGATTTGGGGGAACACCTGACAACTGTAGACATTTGCTATGACTGTACTGGTCTTTCAGGTACTCTGTTGGCTTCCATTTCATTTTGTTTTCTGACCTATCATACAGACTAGAGGCATATCATTAGAGTACAGATCTTAGGTTTTATTGACCTACATTTCAGTTTCAGACTTTGTACAGTTCAAAACTACCATCCCACTGCCTGACCTGTTGTAGTCTGTCTGTGTAGGTCTAGAGGGGGGACTGTTCTCCATTGCCATCAATCGGAGGCCTTAGCCCAGCCTTTCTTTGTGGTCATCTACACCTGTCCTACTGGCTGAGACTGTTGTTGGGTATGTGAGCCTCACTGACATGCATGTGTGTATCCTATGGACACACATTTAGCCCACCACATGTCCTGCAGTGGGATTTGTCACCTTCTGTAGTAATGCCTATTATGTTGACACCAGTATTTGTTATGGATTCCATGCTGCTCATATAGGTGTCCACTATCTGCTGCCATCCCATTCAGCCACGCGATTCCCTTGCATGCTCACATCCATACCATAGATACAAGTAGCAGAACATACTACTCCAGTCAGCAATTGATAGTGAGAGTGACTTACCTTGTGACTGTGCCAGTATTGAGGATGGTGCTGGAGGGCTGACTATGTCGGATGCACATAGTACACTTCCTATACATGGTTAAGCACAGGCAGTGTTATGTTTGGCATCCCTTTTATTGAATGTGCGAGTCAGAGAGAGGTGTCATGGCCTAATGGTTAAGGTATTTGCCTTACAAACGCAAGGTACAGGGTTTGAATCTCACAGGGGATAATTGGCTAGGCTTAAAATAACTCGCAAGGGCAGTTAGCCTAGTACTAATCTATAAACCTAAACCTATAAACCTATTCCCTGGGTTCCTACTGTGTCAGTGTATGTGCTATGCTTTGCCTCTTTGCCAAAGCCTGGGCATACTGGGCGTGACTCCTTCTGCATACAGGGGCAGGCTCAGGTTGTTCCTCCTCTGAGGCACTCTGTGGCTGCGCTGGCCCTGTCAATGGTGGGGGGCTGTGTGGCCCTGCCCCATGCTGTTCTGCTGCAGCTGTTTTACAGGATCATATTGTGTAGCATGGCACATACAATGACAATTTGGGTACATGTAGCTGGTGAGTACTGCAAGGCTTCACCAGATATGTCAGGGCACCATAACCATGACTTGAGCATCCCAAACACATGCTCTATTATGATTCTTGTCTATGCATCTACCCCATTATATAGTTCTTGTTTGGGTGTGTGTGCATTTCTGATGGGTGTCATCAGCCTCGGCTCCAGTGCGTAACCAACATCCCCCACTAGGTGGCCATATGGGATGTCCCCACTGGAAAATCTCTGGTACAGCTGCGTCATATGCCAGATGTGGGAGTCGTGATAGTTTCCAGGGTTGCCA
Organism: Protopterus annectens; assembly: GCF_019279795.1. NCBI lineage: Eukaryota > Metazoa > Chordata > Ceratodontiformes > Protopteridae > Protopterus > Protopterus annectens. The sequence continues at coordinate 1,044,946,568 of NC_056737.1, read as the reverse complement.
GCACACACATTCATTATAATGCCCTGGGCATCACACATGACCTGGCAGTTGATGGAGAGGAAGCCCTTGCAGTTTATGTAGACCCTACTCCACTCACCAGGAGGTGCTTTAATGTACATGTGCATGCAGTCTGTAACACCCACTACCTCAGGGTATTCTGCTATTTGGTTGAAGAGACACATATTGCTGGTGTTATGGAAATATATGTGCTCATCGGCATGTGCTGACTTGGCATCCAGGAACTGGTGGAGTACCCTGGATGCTGATGCCTGTGAGATCCCTATGATATCCCCAGTTGGCCTTCGGAAGGTACCTGTGGCTAGTATTCTTAAGCCTACACATACCTTGGTATCCACTGAGATGGGTTCCCTTCTGTTGGTTCTGTGTATGAGGCATGGCCGGCACAGCTCAACAATTTGCTGTAGGAGGTCCCTGTCCACCCTATAGCACACCACTATCTCCAGCTCATGTAGCCCCTGGTGGGTTACCCTGGGTCTGTACACTCTTCTCCTCCTCCTCCTCCTCACTGTGGGTTGGTCATTAGCATTGTCATCCTCACCATCCTCAGCCTCTTCCACATGTTAATTTATGAGAGTGAAAGCAGTCCCTATTGTTTTGTTGCTTTTGTTAGGTAAAATTTCCCCGTTTGTGTACACCAGTGGTGTAGAGTTTGTGGGAAAAACTAGAGGGGAAAGGTGTTTGCATAGCTTATAGTAGTGTCCTGGGCTGCTGCCTGTGTAATTGGCTGGTTCTGATACATTTCACCTGCCAGTTATGCTAGTTCTCCTTGATTACCTTCCTACTGCTGTTTTCCCTTCCCATTGCCTTCCTGTTTAAGCAAGGAGGCCTGCCACACAAACCCATTGCTTAGATGTGAATGGAGCTATTTCCTGTTTATTTTTTGTTTTGTTTAAAACCTGGTGTGTGGAGTGCACACCTGTTTAGGCAATATAAACACTGCTAGGCAGATTCAGATACACCCCCTTCCTTAGCTGTGCTTAGCTAAGGGCAAACACGGGCCATAGACCTCCAATAAGCTTACAGCATGCATGACACACCCCCTTATGAAGTCATCTAGCTCTTAGGCTTTCACCATGGTCTTAATGCACCTACACGGTTGGGTGCAAGCTAGCACTGAGGGGAAATCTGTGATTCAGTATGATTGCCCTCATTTGCATAGGATTGACTGCTAATGCATGGCTACAAAACCGACACTCAGGCTTCCCCTTAGTAACCACTATTCTATGGTCTTGTTATGTTATTTATGCCATTGACTATTATGGAAAAATTATGATTTTGGTTTAAAAGCTTATTTCCAGCTTTTTTTTTTTTATTATTTTAGGGCCGATCCTGTTTACTCACCATTGCCCTGCGTTAAAAATAGCCGAAATCGGCCAAAAAAAAAAGTTAATTTTTATAATTTTGAAATTATTTTTCATGCCTATGGCCATATATTTGGCCTTTGCCTGCCTAACCCTTCTAATACATGCATTTGTACAAGCTGTCATGCCTCAGTTTTGTAGTTTGCAGAAATGTATTCAGCTATTCGCTGAATACATTTCTGCAGTCTACACTATTCCTGCATGGATGTCTGCCTGCTTCCTGGATCGCTAGTTCACCTCATTTGCATGGTTTTCACAACCAAATGAGGTAATTAGCATACAGGGGTTGTGTCTGTGCAGGAATAGTGCAGGAGCGCTCATGCACATCCCGGGAGCTTATTCCTGGATCGCACGGCAGCCATATTGCCGGCAGCACCTCTTGCATTATTCCTGCACACCGTGCAGAGCTTGCTGAATCCTGGAGTTTATCTACAATACCTGAATGTACTACATTGGGATATCTATTCTTCATGCATTGCCTAAAAAAGGCACTATGGGGTTAGCAAGGACTTTCGGCCATATGCAGAAGCCATGTAACAAGATGTTCAGGCCATTCTTGGTGAAGCAAGTTGCATTGTCAATCATCTCAAGCCATGCTGATATATACTAGATGCCTATAGAATGATGCCAACTGCAAAGCAAATTGTTGAAGCCAGTCATGTTTTCTTTATGTATAGGAGTTATTTTGAGCAAAGGAAGGATTCGACTCAGGGCTAGTGTCTCGCCTACATTTGGCATGTCCATGTCCAGATGCCTTACTACAGGAACATGATTCATCATGTCATTCCGCATCTCCCTCAGGGTTGTGTACCTCAGGTCATTCACACTCTCATGGACCACCTCTAGGTTGTAATCATATCTGTCTATGAGGGAGACATTAGCCCCTTTGTGACATGATGGAGCCTAGCACCATAAAGACAACTAATTGTAAACATACCTTTGTCTAGTCTTGTGAGTGTGGAGTCATTGTGGCTGACAACAGTCACCAATTACTAAGACATCACTGCTTTTACTCATGGAAGTTCAGGTATTAGATGAATTGTAGACTACATCACTGATCTTTTATTGTATGCAAATATGGTACTAATGTGGTGGTGGGTGCATGCTGAGACCTAATCTTCTTAACCATAGGATGCTTGGATAGTGACATTTTCACATGGATGAATCAGTTCAGCTTGGTTATGATGAGTTGTGAGTTGTAATGTTTGATGCTCACAGGCCATCTTATTGGGTGAGATGGATTTCTCCAGATTGCAGATGTATTAGTAATTCACAGATTGGATTATTTGTGTTAAGTAATTTATTACCTATGAGCACAGGGCAGTTCCAACAGTGCTTGAGATTGTCAGGTGTCATAAGGCTGCAACAGAAGGGACACAAAGGTTTATTTTCCATTTTTTTCCACGTTGGCCATGGATTTAGTTTGGTGTACATTTACTGCTTATAGCTTGGATAACTACAGGGTGTAGAAGGAAAGCTAAGTTGACACACACACACTCACACACACACACACACACACACACACACACACACACACACACACACACACACGCACACATGCACGTACACACGCACACAAGCACACACACACACACACACACACACACACACACACACACACACACACACACACACACACACACACACACACACTGTGACAACAACACAGTTAGTATCACAACCCCTACACCAATAAGAGTACTGCTCAACTGTTAGCAATGCAGTATTGCTGAGGAGCACAGTTTGTATGTAATAGTAATCTGGTGTAAACATTCTCAAACTACAGCAATACCATGGCAATGAAATGCTGTTCTAACAACTGATAGCAGCTTCATGCCGCTAACCACAGATTTCAGAAATACATCTATGCTTAAATACTCAATGAACACATTAACCAAAGACCAAATGCCCTATGAGGTTGTCCAGTCAAGACTATCTACAGAAAAGCACTAATCAGCTCTTGTGCAGCATCACCTAGAGCAACTTTATTTGGAGATCAGCTCAATATATAAAAAAAAACATAAAGCTAAAATAGCCAGTGAGAATACTGTTTGCTATTATGACAGCAGTAATTTGAGCTCACACAACAGCATTAATTACCATCTATCAAGGCAATCCTTAGCTGTGTTCCAAGATGGCTTATAAATACTGCCAAACCAAGTTATGCCCAATTAGCAATATGAACTGAAATCAGAAAAAAAAGTCATCTCATATATTAAATGAGAAGTTACGTAATTAAAACAAACTTCCCTGGTGTTTGAAGGGAGTGCAAAGGAATCAAATCCAGTAAAAAAAATAGATCAAATCTGATTCCAGAAAGAGCTCAGATAAAGTTAGAGTAATGACCCAAAAGCTGAAAAATATATTAAAACAATTGAAATAGCCAGTCAGTTATAGATGAAACCATCTCAGTGCTTACAAAGATGGCCGTGTAACATTTCTGCTGTAATTGAGGTACACTCTTATTCTTTTCCATTTTCACAGTCTCAGAAAGTGTTATACAGCTGTAGTCTCGCAGGCTGTTTTCTTCCATAAGAATTTTCATTCTGTCCCTTGTCCTTTAATTTCTTTAACTATATGGTATCACTTCTGTTAATTTATTTTACATTTATGAAAATTTCCTAGTAAGCCCATACATTTGTTAACTGGCACCTGTTTTAGGGCTTTAACATATTCCCCTCAAAGGTCATAGGTTCATAGGATCATAGGCACTTATTAGGCTATTGGCCCTGAGGCCCTTACAAGCCTAGCCAAGAATTTAGCCCATGTTCCGACAAGTTTGCACCCGATGCCCCTGTCCATCAGGGACAAAGGTGGAATCCCGTTGGTGTATTTTCTGTTCCCCATCCAGTTATGCAGGTTGTGCTTAGAAAGGGTTAATGAGGTACTCTGCTTGATGTGGAGAGGGAGTCTATTCCACAGAGGGGGGAGTCTCTAGGACAAAAATCTGTCCCGCCAATAAGTCTTACTGATGTCACAGACTGGGTTGAGGTCACATGTGTGGGTTACTCGAGTGGAGCTTGACTTGCAGATATGCAGCAGTCTCATCAAGGTGGGGTCTGAGATTGCTTTGTATGCCAGACAAAGGTCACCTCTGAGGAGTCTGTATGACACTGAGTAGAGGAACAGGGCTTTTAGCCTTTCTTTCTAGGATAGATGTTTGAGGCCCTGGATTCTCCTGGTGAGGAATCTATGTGGTGTTTCCAGCTGCTGCATGTGCTTTGTGAAGTAGATGCAGAAAGGGGCATTGTACTCAATAATGGGTCTTATAAGGGAAGAATACAGGGATGTTATGACCTCCTTATCTCTGGATGAGATTCCCTTACTAATGAGGTGGGCCACATAGAAAGTGTTCCATACAATGGACGCAGTATGGTGCTCAAAAGTAAGTTTGCTATCAGCCTGGGTGCCCAGGTCCCTCACGACTGATTGTGTGCTTAGGACCTTGTTATTAATGTGATAATTTGTGGGATGTCACTCTCCCCAAAGGGGGATGATGATGCATTTTTTTGTCATTCAGTTTGAGGCCATGTTTCTGGCACCAGTCATTTGTTTGGGTGAGCCCCTCTTGCAGGATATTCACATCACTAGGGAATGGATGACAGCGCCTAGCTTGTAGTCATATGCAAACTTTGTCAGCCATAGCCCACTGGTTTTGGCCTGCACCTCAGAAAAGTATTTCCCAAACAACAGAATCCACCATTTATTATGGGTCTACTGCTTGAGGTGGATTCCCCTTTTTTGACTAGGTGGGTTCTACCAGTGAGTCAGTTTGCTACCCATCTGGTAACATATGGATTGATGCCTAGTTGAGAAAGTTTTATCTATTATACCCGAGGTGGGAACAGTAAGTCTTTGGCCAGGTCAAGGTAGGTGGTGTGCATTGTCTTCCCCTCATCCATGGCTTTGGTGACTGTCTCAAAGAACTCAACCAAATTTAACAGGCATGACCTCACCTTGATGAAACCAAACTATGTGAGCTTCAGTGTTTGGAGGTTGCCAATGTCCTTGTCAATGAGGTCCATGACAGTTCATTCCATGGCCTTGCAGATCAGGCTAGTTAGGCTGATGTGCCTATAATTCCTGGATTGGTGGATGCTCCACCTTTGTGCAAAGGGATGACAGTGGCTGTTCTCCACTTGGCTGGGATGAAGCCAATACTCAGGCTTTGGTTGAACAGGGTGCCTAATGGTGCTGCAAGTTCCTGCCCGAGTTTATGTAGGATGCATCCTGGAATGTTATTGGGTCCCATGGAAACTGTATTTTTTGTCTTTGAGAGGGCAGTGATGATTTGCTCCCTAGAGATAAGGGGAGGGAGGGGTAGGTGCTGTGGATGTCCTGATGTACTGATGGGAGAGACAGAGGGGTGAAGTTTTCACTGAACCTGTCTGACAGCAGGTTGGCTATATCTACGCATTTGTGTATGTGATGTCCTTGACCACCAGTTCTGAGCAGATCTGAGTCCTTCCTTTGAGACTGTGGACATATGTGAAGAAGGCCTTATGTTTGTCTTTAGTAGATGTGGCCAGTTTGGACTCGAAGTTTGCTTTGGAGGATTTCACTAGTACTTTTATTTGCTTTTTCAGGCTAAGGAGAGATTGCTTCCATTAGGAACCTGCTCCTTCTTGGACCTGGACAGCAATTCTTTCCTTTTATTATAGTTTATTTATTGCAGATGTCCACCAGACAGGTTTACTCTTCCTTGAGGAGGACAACTTTGTCTTGTTGGGTATTCCTGATTGCAGACAGCTATACAAATGCTTATTTAGTACTTTGGTGTAGGTTTGGACATATGTGCAAGTTCATATTGAGGGGGAGGGGGCAGTGAAACTGTTTATAACTTCCTTCAGAAGGATGTAATCAGCTTTGGAGAAGCTTTTTTGTTTGACCTTAGCTGGGTGTGGGGGGGGGGGGGTTGGGGGAGATGGTGACTTTGAAAGTGCCCAATCTGTGGTTGGATCTTACCAGGAAGGATGACACTGTAGGGATGCTGCAGTGGTTAACCATGTTGGTTAATACCAAGTCAAAGATATTATCACCTCTAATGGGAGTGTCGACCAACTGGTCCAAGACATTTGCATTGACGAAATCAAGGAATCTCTGGGCATTTGTGTTTTGCCATGAGTAGTTCTTCCAGTTTATGGTTGGATAGTTAAAGTCACACAGGATCAGGGTAAATGGTTGAATCTTGATAGATTTGAAGAGGTCCAGATAGGTGGAGTGGGCATCTTGAGTCAAAGTTGGGAGCCTGTAGCTAGCTATGATTTGAATAGGTTCTTGTCAATTGTTAACTGCACCTGGAGTGTCTCCTGTGCGTTATACTATTTGACCAGCCGGGAGGTGTGTATGTCTTTAACATATATTGCAACTCCACTTCCTTTTGCTTTGCTGTCCATGGTTTGGGGTCTGAATGTATGATAGGATGAGTAACCTGGTATGGCTGGAGTGCACTCCACAGCTTTGAACCAGGTTTCTGTGACAGCACAAACATGAGCCTTTTCCATGGTTAATAATGCTTGTAATGAGTGCAGTTTCATGTTTAAACTCCTAGCATTTAGCAAGCTGACCTTTAATTTGCGTTTTGATGAAATTTTCATGTTGGTAGTTTTGACTTCATGGCAGTGCCTAAAAAAGGCACTATGGGGGAGGCAAGAGCCTTGGCTAGAAGCCTGAAGCCCAAGGGAGGCCAATGCAGGCCATCTCTGGCAAAGCATCATGGTCTGCCGATCATGTCTTGTCATCACAATCCAAAGACATGCATCTGGAGCATTTCTCCCCAGGCCTCCGCTGAAAATAGGCTCTGTCCTAGTCGGACGTTCCCAGCCAGCAAAATGATAAATAAATAAAAAAATAAATGTCTTCCCAGGCTGTCAGTTTCTGGATCCCCCTAGAATGACACCAGAAACTAAGCCAATTGTTAAAGTCAATCATTTTCTGTTTGTATAGAGGCATCAGTCTGAGTGACAGTAGAATGCTGCTTAAGGCTGGGAACATACCTGCCTGAGACACATATTCAGCAAGCTCGATCATGTCTCTCTTCATATAGTCCAGGGAGGTGTGTCTCAAGTCATTCATGCCAACATGGGCTATGATAGAGTCAAAACAGCACGTGTTGTTGAGAGACTTGAGTTATGTTCAATCATGAACTGAGGATGGAGTTTTCTTCTCTTTAGCACCTGCATAATCAGCAATTTATATTGCCCTTGCCCTGAATGAGCACTTTTTCAAGCTCTGATGAAAAGAGTACACCATATCTCAGGAGATCAGCCAAGGTAAGTTTTACAAATGGAAAAAAGCAACATAGGATATGGTAAATTGTATAAGGAGGGGGCTTTGAAATAATTTTTTGGGAGGGGGTCCTCACCTCTCCCATCCTGCATTCCAAAGCTGCATCTTTGTATCAGTGCTGCTTCTTATAATCAGATCCAGGGTGGTTGCAGTCTGGATATAGGAGAACTCTCTACCAGAAGCTCTCCACCCAAAAGGGACACCAGTCTTGTGTTCCCATCCAGACTGAATTTGTGGATAATCAGCTGAAACTTAAAGTTTGACCAGGTGGAACTTGGCCAAGACACCTCTTGGGAGCACACCAAAGAGATAAAACTTAAAATAATCAATTAGTCAATTAAAATAAAACCACTGTGCAGTATTGCAATAATTACACTACAACTGTAAAAGCAGACAAAGTAAAATGTTAAATTGTTTCAAACAAAGACTTACTCAGGAAAGGCAGAATGACAATGCACTGTCTCCTAAAGTCATAGCAATGGCATTTTTTCAGTTCCGTGAACATGAATTTAAATGGGTGTTGGATACAACTAAAAAAATGCCCCGATGCTAAAAATGTTAGCTGTATATTTGGAATATGAAACAACTACCTGTGAAAAAATGTTTCCTAGAGGGGATGGTACTGTTACAGCCATCAAACAGTTGGTGTAGTTAAGACTGTGAACATCAAACAGTTGGTGCAGTTAAGACTGTGAACATCAAACAGTTGGTGCAGTTAAGACTGTGAACATCAAACAGTTGGTGCAGTTAAGACTGTGAATATCAAACAGTTGGTGCAGTTAAGACTGTGAACATCAAATAGTTGGTGCAGTTAAGACTGTGAACATCAAACAGTTGGTGCAGTTAAGACTGTGAACTGTAGTTTCTGTCCTGCAGAGTTTGATTCTTTCAGTTCTTATTTGACCACAGCGTGATCTTGAACAAATCACTTAACCAGATAGTGCTTGGGGGGACTAACAATTTGGGCCAACCTCCTCAAGGGTCCTCTTCAACTGCAAGCCTAGTAACTACCTAACTATAACCCTGAACCATAGTTATTTCTGATGACATAGTTCCCCTTGTATGGCTATACTGTTGGCCTTTGCAGAATTTGTAAATACTGTACGTGTAAAAGCTGAAAATGATGTAATGCATCTTTAGCTGGTTATTCCCATCGATATAATGTTTAACTCCATTTAAATTAGGTAGAAATTGTGCATCTGTTCATATCATTATTTGTGTGACTCATTTGTGTTACCCAGTGAGTTTTCATTTCTTGCTTTAACTGTATTGTGTTAACACTGCATGCTTTTTCTGGAGAATGATTCCCCCTGGACCTCCACAGTAAATAGGTTGTTCCAGTTTAACAAATGTAATAAATGAACAGCTATATGAGTACTTAGATAATCCGGTCATTATTTGAAAGTAGTTTAATCTTGGAGATGGCCCAAAAAGCAATTTGCAGTTTCCAGTACTGGAATGGTATGAATTGTGTGTCCTGGCAAAAGTCATCTGTAGGCGTTGTCTACACGCCAGAAGTTGTAGTAGATAAACGTTGGTGTGTTAAATACACCAAATATGAAGTACCATTATTGTTTCACTTCTAAATATCACAATTCAACTTTAGGTGTCCCTGATAATAATTCTTATGTGAAAAAGCATGACTACCAGTGTAAAGTACTTCTTCTGAAACCACCCCAAGAAAACTCATAGTCATATATGGTTACAGTTAGGAAGACAGAACACTCAGTTGAGTGAATTATTTTTCATGTTGTTAAAAAAAAGCAGACGCTCATGTGAGCAAACATTCTTCTTAATGTAGTTTCTGTCTGCAGTCTTTTGAATGGGATCACAGTACAGTGGGGTAAGGGAATTTGTCCTCATGCACTCAGCATATTTTTCAGAGGTGGGAGAAACCCCACAGAGACTCAGGGAGAACATACAAACTCCAAACAGGTATCAGTTAGAGGTCAGGGCTGAACATTGTAGATGAGGCATAGACCTTAATCATCATGCCATCTGGTTTCTAATAAACATTGTTAAATATTAATTGACAGTGTGTTTACTATTTGGCTATGAATAAACAGGACAGCATGAAGTCTACAAGTTAAATGTTATGAATGCAGTTTTAATTTAAATTGATTTTTGTAGGCACACAGTTCTGAAATACATTGTTTTGGGCTACAGTAGTTGGTTGTGTACTTAGTGCAGATGAATAAAGCTATAAACTGTTAAAGAGACGCTTCCTGTAGTACAAGGTTTCATTCCCTCAGCCTTTATTTGTATACTGTGTGACTCTGACCAAGTCACTTCAGTAGGCTTGAAAGGGGCAATTGTGTCCAGTGGGCTATCACAAGCTATTAGTAAATGCTACACATTTGACTTTTGAATTCCTGCACCCTTCACATAGCCTCTAATTAGTGTTTCAGTCTGTGCTATTCGACTACAAATCCCAGCATATCTGTTTTAGTTTAAAGGGTTGCCAGATACATTTTCAAGAAATACATTTCAAGAGAAGATAAGTTTACTGCTGCTCATACTGTCTATTTTCTTTGGAAGAACATTTTGTTTATCAAAAGGATGTCAGTGTTTTTGCTGTAAAGAGTCTCATACAGGTCTGAAATTAAAATTCAAATTCTGTGATCATTGTAAAAGTAAAGAAGAAAATAGTCTGCACACTGATATGTTTGAAATAGCGTTTTATGGAAATGGAGGAGAGACAGCCAAATAATGGGATACTGGTATGACTACGGTGGGGACAGTCCATTAACCCTGCACAGAGTCCCATTTGACAATAACCTAGCTATTCCTCTGCATGTGGGCTTTCTAATTCAGAAGAAAGTGATACATCTTGATGTAAAGACACTGTAGCGTACTGCCCGCATGATATAACTGTCTTGCCCTTTAGGCACCAGTTCACTGAAGATGTTGCTGTTTGTCTTTTGTTTTTTTCCCGGTAAGGGGTCGCCACAGCAAAACTCTGGTCCGCTAATGATTGGCAGTAGATTTTTTTTTTTTTACGAAATGCCAAGGTGCCAGCTCAATGCCCAACCTTCAACGAAGGCATGCCCATTTACACACACACACATGTCTTTTGAATGCTACCCAACCATGGGGAGAACATGCAGACTTCACACAGAAGGCACTCCCAAGCCAAGCTGAGAATCGAACAGGAAAACCTCTTGCTGTGAGGTAACAACGCTACCGCTGTACCACCGCAGAATGTGGTGAACCTATTAAAGGAGGAAATCCTACTTAGCCAAATGTAAATAAAAATTTTCCCTTTGGTGCCTCAGGCAGGATCAGGATCCTACCATAGGACTAGTGTCAAAGACTCTGTATATTCAAGTGAGCTGTTAAGTTCATGTCTAGCATATGCTTCTGTAAAGGTAGATCTGTCAGTCATTTTAGCTTGCATGCCTGTGGAACCTATGCCATAGCATTACTGAAGACTGTTAAATACTTTCTCAAGCCAGCTTTAATCTGAGACTACCCAGAAAAGCTTTTATTTCTTCATGAGATCTGAACTATGTCCTAGAAAAAATGTGCAGCTAACTTCTGAACCTGCTGGCTCAGTCTCCCACAATATCCCATGAAAATTGAAATGGTATAGTGGTATATTGCTCTGACTATAATGCACAGGGTCCTGGGTTTGAGACCTGCCAGGTCTGTTTATTTACCCTGCCAGACAGGGGTCCAGGGAAGTAAATATTGTGGAAAGAAATATCCAGGGAATTGTTATGGCTAGGCTTGTATAGGCCCTAGGGCTGATAGCCTAGTAGCAACCTATGAAACTATAAAATGCTCCAATCCTAAATTATGGGAGATAGATGTAAATAAGTCTTTATCATCTATGGTGACAAAGCACGACTGATCTGTATATAGATAATTTTCAATGAATCTTAAAAAAATCCCATAAGTCTTTAAGTAAATAGCTGACTTTCTCAATTATATTATTTAATTTCATATCAATTTACTTAGCAATATGATATGCTTTAGAACCTCTTGCATCCAAAATAGGCCACAGGGGTGGATCCACCACATTTTTATGGACTTTGGGCATACCAAAACTAGATGGAATCAAGAGCTTTTCACAGCCAAAAACTTAAAACCATTACCATCCAAATGCCCTTGAATAACCATGTCATAAACATACTGTCAATTTTCATGTGTGTTATATTTATTTAAGCAGACTTCCTGGCATGCATCATCACTAACAACCATCATCATTTTACCCACCTAATCAATATAGTTCATAACCACTAGACTCCCCCTTATCGTGTTTCGTAATATGAATACTCTCATAGGTAGATATATTTTTTCAGCAAATCACATTTGTTCTTTGTTAAATTGTGCAATAATAAGATATCAACAATAGGGTGATCCCCTAGAGACATTCCCTGCTTTCACTAAAAGTGCCAAATCCCAGATACCCTTATTAATGTTAGATTGTTTACAAGAAGACTTAACTTGTTCTCATGGTTTTCCAACACAGTAACATCTAAGTACTTATGAGAACTAGTACCTTTAACCCAATCTGCCACCCCATTTTTAATTTATTTGAAAAGATTTGTGAATGTGATATATGAGTTCGTTTAAATAAATGCACAAGGAATTCTTATTAAATTTAACAAAGAATTAACAGGATTTGCTGTTCATATATTTTAAATGGCCTTTGTTCAAAATGGGCAATTGTGGTTTTAGTCCACCTACCTGAGAAATAAGCAAGCAATAATGCCTGACAGGGTGTGTGTTAATATGTAATTAACACCCACCCAGGTGTGTTATGATGGTATTATTGAGCTTAGAGAATGGGCTGTTATTAAAATTGTTGTATTTTGCTTACTTATTTTTTTAAATACTATATTATTTTTTTAATGTATTTTTGATGTAAAATAGATCCTCTGCCTAATATTTCAGACTTGCTGTAGTATATGTTAATGGTATTGGCGGAAGCATTTTGCATACAAAATATAACTTTTTAAAAAATGTCTAGGTATTTACTTTATTTTTTGGTTCCTTTCTCTTAAAATGTTTGGTTTGTTGCCATTTATTAAAGATTGCTGTCTCTAAATAATGACATAGATTTGAGGTTTCAAACATTTATTTAATTTAGAAAATTCATTGTAACATAAATCCTGTTATTTAAGCAACTTTTATAAAAAAAAATAATTAAAATCTGTTCCTATTTTTGAGGCTTTGTCCCCGCTTTATTTATTTATTTTTACACTCGCTAAACAACAAAGTGCTTAGCAAGTGTAAAATAATGGCTCGATCGATCTTGCCTTCTGTCACATACATACACACACTTTACACTCACACAGACATAAACACACACACACACACACACACACACACACACACACACACACACACACACACACACACACACACACACACTTTTAAAATTTTTTTTTTTGCATTTTACACTCGCTAAACAGCAGAAACTCTGCTTAGCGAGTATAAAATAAGGGCAACCATTATGTTTTTCCAGTCCGAGCTCTATGGCAGCTTGATATGCTGCCATGAAATAGCAGACTGTTTTTTTAGAGTGCATTACTTGTATATTAACTCCCTGCTGGCGAACGTTTGTTCTCCAATCAGGGTGCTGATGTACAGTTTGATCATTCTCTAAAGATATAATAACAACTGGGATCTCAAATATTCTGGTTCTTTTAATCTAGGGAAATTCATTTGATGTCTAAGATGGTGCCTCTGAGTGATATTTTGGGAAGGTGTGGGATAAGCTGTCACATCCTTGTTCATACAGAACTCTGCTTTTCATTTCATCTCAGTAAAACTAATATTTCAGCTGCACTAAATGCTTGCCACATTCCTAGCTGGATTGTGACTATTTAAAGCTTACCTGAGGTAGGACTAAGGTCTTGGGGAAGAGAATGGAATTCTTATTAGATTGTTGCATAGCTTTGGTGCTTCTATCAAAATGCTGAAAAAGGGTTAGAATGAAAAGCAAGCAAGCAATAGACTAAAACACATCAAACCACAGATGACCATGGGCACGAAGCCAATAAGAGACTGAAAAGTGAATAAAAATCTTCGCGAGGTAGGAAAATATTAGCTTTTATCAAAGTGGCAAAGGGCATTTTCTTCTGAAATAATGCAGTAACTTCATAGCAAGCAGTACTTTAACAGCTATTGAAAGAAGTAACTTTTCAGAAGAAAGAATTAGAGCAGCAGAAGCAATTCTCCTGTGGAGAAGAACAGGTAATGGTAAACAAAATATGGGATCCATGCCTCTCAGTCTGTACACATTGAAAATAGGAACAAAGGCCCTTGAGAATTAGGAACATCCAGCGGAAATGAAGACATCTAATTAGCATATTTATTGAATACCAAATACACATAACCTTCCCACTTATAGTAGAAACATGTTTAAAAACAGAATGCTGAAAATTAAGGAAAAATAAAGCACGTTCTCAGAGACGCAGTATAAAATTGAGTGGGAGGTTGGCATAATGGTTAAAGTACATACCTTACAAGCACAGAGTGCAGGCTTTGATGCTTTTTAGGATAATTGGCTATGCTTAAAATGGCCCACAAGTGCAGTTAGCCTAGTACTAACCTATGAAAATCTGTAGACTGTAATGAATTGTTATTGCAAAATTCTTCTACACAAGTTCATTTCGTTTTTGACTAAGAAAAGGTGATACATATCAGATGTTTGCCCTTATTCTTTAAAATATTGTTGCCACTAGTATCTTGGTCATGTAGTGTGATTTTTTTGTGTACTAGACAGCTTCAAAAATCACCTGTGATGAAGGGGATATAGAAAACTATGAGAATGGGTAAATCAAGCCTGAAAATAGGGACATGCCTATAGAAATAGGTGTAACAGTAAAGCAGGCCTGAAATTAGGAACATTCCTCAAATTCAACTGAGAGGACGGATGGGAAATACAAAAAAAATCAAATATAACTGGAACCAAGCAGAAGTAGATATTTATTAATGACAAAATAAGGACTTTCACATCCACATGCCACATTATCAGGCTGCATAACAAATAAAACCAGTACAAGGTACACACACACACACACACACACACACACATATATCTATATCTATATATATATATATATATATATATATATATATATATATATACATACATATATATATATATATATATATATATATGTATATATACATACATATATACATATTATCAGCATTACAGATACATATTATCTGCAATTATACAGAGCTGAGTATATATTTTTTGGTTATAGAGTTTAATTATTGCTTAGATCTGTGTTGAAACTGTTGTCTCACTGTTCTGAGAGACTGATCTGCAAATATACAGAGCTGAGAATATTTTTTGTTTTTAAAGTTTGTACTGTTAGTTTGCTTAGATCTCTGTTGAAACTGTTTTCCCTACCCCACCCCCATTTTCTGCTGTATCTTCAGTTGGCATAGTAACAGCTGCATTCAAATTGCTGGAACCTGTGTTCTGAGAGACTGCCTTGCATATTATCTGCAATTATACAGAGCTGAGTATATATTTTTTTGGTTATAGAGTTTAATTGTTGCTTAGATCTGTGTTAAAACTGTTGTCTCACTGTTCTGAGAGACTGATCGGCAAATATACAGAGCTGAGAATATTTTTTTTGGTTTTAAAGTTTGTACTGTTAGTTTTTGCTTATATCTCTGTTGAAACTGTTTTGTCCCACCCACCCTCCATATTTTTGGTTTGTAGTTTAAATTTGGTGGTTTTTGCAGTTGCCCGCCTCACTGTAGATTTGATCTGGGACACTCCACCCCCCCCCCGTCCCATCTCTTTACCACATTCTACCTAATAAATTCTTTCTGCACTTGCTTTTAGTCCTTTTTAATTTAATTGCATTTTTTAAACTGTGTTTGGTCTAATATTGCTGCATACTCAAGTGTGCTAGCTTGCACTGCATGTGAATTGTTTTTACTACTGTTTTTGCTACTTTTCTGTAAAAAAAAAAAAAACTGTATGCCTGTTTCCTACCTTTCCTGTAACTAGTGTTCCAGATACAGATTTGCTGTATCCAGGACTGTATATAAGCTTCTGAGTCCCCCAAGCCTTTCTGTGTTGGAGGGAAGCCTTCTAGCTTATCAGTGGGAGTGGTAAGTACTAGGTAACCTGTCTACCACATAAATAGTGGTTCTGGCACAGAATTTGTAGTTATTGGCCGTTTGGGCAATCTCTTCCATCTCTCTCAACTTTCTGATTTGAAAGCCTGTATTTGCACTTGACTGAACGCATGGAAAAAATGGAATGGCAAAACAAAAGAAGGTAGGTAGACAGCTAAAAAAGAAAACAAAAGGGCGAGGCATGTAGCAGCAAGGTGGCAAAAAGGAAAAGTATCAGCAAAGATGTGTGATCACTATTCTGAAGAAAAGAACTACAGACAGTACAGCATGACCAAAAACAGAAAAGGTATAGCCAGCAGAATGACTCAGACAGAAAGCAAAAACTGTGACTATTCAAACAATCATGGTTTTCAAAACATGGGGAAGTAAAAGTGTTGTCAGATGGAAACAGAAGATTTCACAATGATCTTGCAAGAAATGCTGGACAGAAAACAGGGGTGGAAGGAGACAGGAAGGAATAAACAAATGGAAATAAAAGAAGAAATGGAAAAGGAGAAGCTGGATAAAAATATGGATGGAAGACACCTAGACTGGATAACACATGAGGCCAGGGTAGCAAGTCATTCTGATTTTTAGTTAAAAGGGAAGCTATGAATTGGAAAGAATAAACTTACAATTGTGAGATAGCAGTATCGGACCATAAGCCATTGTTTGCAGAATTTGAAGAAGCATATGCGACAAATGGGACAAGACCAAGGGGAATAAAGAGAAGAGCAAGGAAGAACTGAAAGAAGAGCTGAGAACCATATGGACAGACAATCAAGGAGAACAGGAAACTAAAGGGTGGACTATGATTAACGGTACACCAAGAGGGTGGATTAGGCAGGGAGCAAGGATATGAAGAAAAACTAAAATCAGAAGAGATAAGGAAACAAGAAGGTAAGCTAAGAGTACTACAGGAAGAGAAAGATGTAAGGAGAGACATGGAGTAACAGAAATGAGCCCACCAACTGGAAAGATAAAGCAGGCACCATTATGGGAACAGTAAGTGTAATATAGTGTAAAAGTGAACATGAGAAATCACAGATGTAGAGTTAAAAATGTTAAATGACTTCTGGTGTGGAAGGAGGTGTGGGGGCAGATAAATGCCTAGCATGCTACATGAATGTGAGGGAAATAAATATGATCATACGAATAATGAGGTCAGTGGGCCGGGAATTAACAAAGGAAGGAGAACCTATAATGTAGGAAATGGCAAATTTCTATACAAATACTATACATATCAGCAAAGAGATGGAAGATGGGAACAGCTAAAAGGTGGCGCTGGGAATGGGGAGAAAAAAAGGATGAATAAAGACAAATCATGGGATGAGCTGCAAAAGGCAATGTAACACTAAAAAGGGGAGGGGATGGTAGCGATAGGGATGAATAGATACAGCAACGAGTTCTATAAGACAGTTAAAAATGAAATAATGGGAGAAGTGGTGAGAATATACCATGTAGCCAGAAGGAAGGCAGGTTACCAGAATCAGACCAAACAGCAAAAGTGGTGCCTGTATCAAAAGAAAGCCAGGCAATAATAGACCCTAAGCAGCTTTACTGCAATGTCATTAACTGATATGGATGAAAAACAATGGCCAAGATACTAGCAGCAGAAATGGAGAAGATATTATCACCTATATTCATAAGGCACAGTCAATATTTACACAAAGAAGAGTTTCAGTGCACAATTGGTGGGTGATAATGGCACAAATACAATGCATAGAGGAGTTGGAAATATGATCAGCAGGGGTAGCATCCATCATATGACATACAAAAGGCATCAGACTTAAAAGAATTGCAATATGTAATATGGGCACTAGGGGAGATGGGGTGGGGGGATGTGTTTATGAGATGATAGGGGAGTTGGGGTGGGGGGACATGTTCATGTGTTGATAGAGGAAACGGTATAGGGGACATGTTCATGAGATTATATAGGATATGGGAGTGGGGGGACATGTTCGTGAGATGATAGCAGAGATGGGAGTGAGGGAACATATTCATAAGATGATAGGGAGAATGGGGTTGGGGGAACATGTTCTTTAGATGATAGGGAGATGGGGATGGGGGGGACATGTCCATGAGATGATAAGGGAGATGGGAGTGGGGGGACATGTTCATGAGATGATAGGAGAGATGGGAGTGAGGGAACATATTCATAAGATGATAGGGAGAATGGGGTTGGGGGAACATGTTCTTTAGATGATAGGGGAGATGGGAGTGGGGGGGGGGGCATGTTCATGACATGAGTGAAGGCTGTATTCTGAGAACCAAAGGCAAAACTACTGGCAAATGAAAAAGTGACTCAAAAATTAAATATACAAAAGAACGATGACTAAGCAGTGGTGCCCCCTGTCAAAACGTTTGCTCATACTAATCATGGAAGTGTTACCATGGAAAATCAGGAAATCCGACTGGAACTGGAACAAGTAGAAGAAGAGGGAAAACATGTTTTGCATTATTTACAGATTATTTTATACTAACAATAGATCATGGACAGAACAAATAAAAGAAGAAACTGCTGCTAAAGCCTGAAGAATTCAAAGCAACAGCAGAATTAGAGTATAACCTTGCAAAACAGTTCTGATGATGCTAGTGAGAGGAAATGGACAGGGGGGACAGAAGGCAGAGAGACACCTAAAAGCAGAGATAAAACTGGAGCTCAGAAACTGAAGTATAATGTGGAAGCCATAATGGGAACAGCAAATGTGATAAAAATGATAGTCACCACCAGGGAGCGAGAACTACAGTGCATGAAGATGGGAAAACAATGAGTGAAAAAGGAAAATGAAGTCAGGAAAGCAGCAGGCTCAGGTGAGGTAACAGCAGGTATGAAGCAGCAGGCTCAGGTGAGGTAACAGCAGGTATGAAGCAGCAGGCTCACGTGAGGTAACAGCAGGTATGAAGCAGCAGGCTCATGTGAGGTAACAGCAGGTATGAACAAGATATTGTGTGAGACAGGGCAGAAATGGCTCCTGAGGGTAATCACAGGTGTATGGAGCAAAAGGCATATCCCAGGTGACTGGAGAATAAGCATACTAGTGCCAGTGTTCAAGAACAAAGGTGACATTCACAACTGTGGGCAGTATAGCGGTGTCAAATTCCTATCACACTGCCTGAACGTTCTGAAGAGGGTGATTGATAAATGAATATGCAGAGTAGTAGAAAGTAAGATAGAAATGAGCAGTTCAGATTCAGATCAGGACTGATAAATGAATATGCAGAGTAGTAGAAAGTAAGATGGAGATGAGCAGTTCAGATTCAGATCAGGATTGATAAATGAATATGCAGAGTAGTAGAAAGTAAGATGGAGATGAGCAGTTCAGATTCAGATCAGGATTGATAAATGAATATGCAGAGTAGTAGAAAGTAAGATGGAGATGAGCAGTTCAGATTCAGATCAGGATTGATAAATGAATATGCAGAGTAGTAGAAAGTAAGATGGAAATGAGCAGTTCAGATTCAGATCAGGATTGATAAATAAATATGCAGAGTAGTAGAAAGTAATATGGAAATGAGCAGTTCAGATTCAGATCAGGATTGATAAATGAATATGCAGAGTAGTAGAAAGTAAGATAGAGATGAGCAGTTCAGATTCAGATCAGGATTGATAAATGAATATGCAGAGTAGTAGAAAGTAAGATGGAGATGCGCAGTTCAGATTCAGATCAGGATTGATAAATGAATATGCAGAGTAGTAGAAAGTAAGATGGAGATGAGCAGTTCAGATTCAGATCAGGATTGATAAATGAATATGCAGAGTAGTAGAAAGTAAGATGGAAATGAGCAGTTCAGATTCAGATCAGGATTGATAAATGAATATGCAGAGTAGTAGAAAGTAAGATGGAGATGAGCAGTTCAGATTCAGATCAGGATTGATAAATGAATATGCAGAGTAGTAGAAAGTAAGATAGAAATGAGCAGTTCAGATTCAGATCAGGATTGATAAATGAATATGCAGAGTAGTAGAAAGTAAGATGGAGATGAGCAGTTCAGATTCAGATCAGGATTGATAAATGAATATGCAGAGTAGTAGAAAGTAAGATGGAGATGAGCAGTTCAGATTCAGATCAGGATTGATAAATGAATATGCAGAGTAGTACAAAGTAAGATGGAGATGAGCAGTTCAGATTCAGATCAGGATTGATAAATGAATATGCAGAGTAGTAGAAAGTAAGATGGAAATGAGCAGTTCAGATTCAGATCAGGATTGATAAATGAATATGCAGAGTAGTAGAAAGTAAGATAGAAATGAGCAGTTCAGATTCAGATCAGGATTGATAAATGAATATGCAGAGTAGTAGAAAGTAAGATGGAAATGAGCAGTTCAGATTCAGATCAGGATTGATAAATGAATATGCAGAGTAGTAGAAAGTAAGATAGAAATGAGCAGTTCAGATTCAGATCAGGATTGATAAATGAATATGCAGAGTAGTAGAAAGTAAGATGGAGATGAGCAGTTCAGATTCAGATCAGGATTGATAAATGAATATGCAGAGTAGTAGAAAGTAAGATGGAAATGAGCAGTTCAGATTCAGATCAGGATTGATAAATGAATATGCATAGTAGTAGAAAGTAAGATGGAAATGAGCAGCTCAGATTCAGATCAGGATTGATAAATGAATATGCAGAGTAGTAGAAAATAAGATGGAGATGAGCAGTTCAGATTCAGATCAGGATTGATAAATGAATATGCAGAGTAGTAGAAAGTAAGATGGAGATGAGCAGTTCAGATTCAGACCAGGATTGATAAATGAATATGCAGAGTAGTAGAAAGTAAGATGGAGATGATCAGTTCAGATTCAGATCAGGATGCAGCACACCTGACCTAATGTTTGCAGTGAGACCGATACTTGAGAAGATAGAAATGAGGAAAGAGTCTAACTGGGCACTCCTTGACTTGGAGAAGGCATGCAACAAGGCCCCAAGAAAGCTAATGTGGGCAGTCCTGCAGTGGTTCAAAGTCCCAGGAACATTAGCAGAGTTAGTGCAAGTTATGTACAAGGACCCAATGACTTAAGTATGAACACAGGGGTTCCCAGTGGGAGTGGATGCACAACAGAGTTCAGTTCTGAGCCCACTGCTGTTCATGCCAGGGATGGACTATATTAGCAAACAGATTGGAGGGAACAGATCAACAAATTCATGCATGCAGATGATGGAGCATTACAAGCAGACTCTGAGCAAGAACTTCAGCAAAGAATAGGAGAATGGAATGTAAAACTGAAGGCACATTGGATAGAACTGAGTACAGATAAGACAGTGGTAATAGCAGCAAATGGGGGAATCAGAAGATAAGACAGTGGTTATAGTAGGAAATTGGGAATCAGAAGAAACTGAGAATTGAGATAGAAGGGGAAATAGTGGAACAGTTAACAGCATCAAGTACCTGGGAGGGGTGGTTGCAGAGAAGGGAAGCCTGAATGAGGAGATGAAAGCTACAATCAGAGTGGCTGCAGACAACTGGCACAGGGTGTCAGAGGTAGTATATGACAGAAGAATGTCAAAAAAGCTTAAAAGTAAGGGGTACAAAACAGTGCTGCGACCAGTACTACTATATGGTACAAAAACCTGGGCAGTGAAGACAAAGCAGTTGAGGAAGCTAGAGGTGATGGAGATGACATGCCTGAGACCAGTTGTAGAAAGCACACTGTGGGACAGACGATGGAATGACGACATAAGAGCAGAAGCCAAAAATACCTCCAATTGCAGGAAAAAGTTAACGAGAACAGATTACAATGGTTCTGGCACATGTGTAGGAAAACAAAAGAGAATCTAGTGAAGAAGATTTGGGATTGACAGGAGAGAAGGCCAGAGGAAACAAGGGCATCCAGCAAAGAGGTGGATAGATTGTGTGAAAGAATACCTGTGACAGCCAAGCATGACTGTTGAAGAAGGTAGGAGAGTGGCATTGAATTGGGAAAGATGGCAACAAGTGACATGACCCCATGTAGAAAAAATAGGAAAACTGGGGTTTGATGATGATGATCTAGTATTATTACTACAAGTGAAATTAACACCTTGACTTATCTAATGGAAATCTTGTTAAAAAGCAACTACATATATTTTGAAGGGGAATAGTATCAATAAAATCTAGGAGGTGCAATGGGGGCAGAATGTGCCCTCATATTTGCTAATCTAGTGATAGCTGAATGGAGGAGAAAATATGACTTTAACTCAGAATTTATGAACTCTAGGAACAGGTATAACAGGCGGTTCTGGATGACATATGTATTTTCTGAAATAACACTAAAGAAAAATTTGTTGAATTTCTTGATTACATTAATAAAACCACAGATTGTTTTCATTTTGCTCATAAGATGTCTAATACAAAATTGTCTTATCAGGATGTGCAAATAACTAAGGACAGGATGAAAAAAATAGTTTGTTTTTAGCATCTTCCAAAAACCAAATTACTCGAATTCCTTCCGACACTATAGTAGTCATCCTCCCCACTTTTTGAAAAAGCCACAGTTAAGGGACAGCTGGTACAACTTGCAAGGACAGTCTGGGTGGACAATTTGTTCTTTAAAGAAACTGATACTTTGAAAAATATGTTTAAAAAAGGTGGAAGTACACTGATAAGATTCTGATTAACTCTCAGAACAAAATGGTTCACAACAGGAAGGAATATATAGCGCCTGTTGTTGGTTAGGGCAGAGAATTACTTTTGTGAAAATGTTTCGACCAGGAAGTTGGTAGTTAGTGAGAGGTATGAAAAGGCGATGAGCATTACTTATTCAGTAGACAGTTATTCCATTATGGAGGTGATCAGGAGACTCCGGAACATTTTTAAGTTCAGCAACCTTACCTCTAGGGTAGGTGAAAACACCGGATTTGTGTTTAAAAAGAGAAGACATTTCAAAGACGTAGTAGAAGGAAGGAAAGTTAATTCATTTGCAAAACTGAGAAGACTGGTACCTATGTAGAACTGTTCACAGAAAACCTATACAATCATGTTAATAACTGCATAGATGCAGCTGTACCCGCCAGGAAGAAGTACAAAACTAATTCATAAAATAAGCCACCCTGGTGGAATCACAACATCAATAGGCTGTATAACAGAAGAAAGAAAATCATGGCAAAAATTAGGAGTTGTAGCATCCAGCAGGACAAAAGCACCCTCATCAAACTAAACAAAAAATCTCAGAGGACAAATGAAGTCTACCAAACCCAAATTTGAGGTAAATGTGGCCTCCCAGGCCAAGGACAACCACAAGGCTTTCTTTAGTCATGTCTGTAACCTAAAAGGCAATACACAATTGTGTGCAAAGCTCATTGTTAATTCAGCCACCTATACCAAGCCAGAAGATATAGCAAACCTGCTGCCAACAAATTCAGCTCTAATGTTACCCTTCTCTTTCTCTCAGCCTCCCGTCAGGAAATACCATCAAATATAACTACCCCTGCTATCACTAGGGAAAAGGTCCTCAATGCTCTCTCTAAGGCCAAGAACACTGCATCAATGGACCCAGACAATATCCCAGGATGCCTTCTAAATAGCATGAAACATGACCCATCAGGTTCTCTGGAATTGCTATTTAACTGTAGCCTCCAAACAGGCTTTGTGCCTCATGAATGGAGAACACCAATAGTCATCCCACTGCACAAAGTTGGACCATCTACAAACCCTGGAAACTACAGACCCATAAGTCTCACTAGTCTCTTATGCAAAACCATGGAAAGAATTATCATGGAAATGATCAATAAAGACATTAGAAAGCTTCAGACACTGGACCCACCCACTGTGGATTTGTCAAGGTTAAGTCATGCCTACTCAACCTGGTTGACTTTTTTAAGAAGGTCACAGAAACAATGGATGAGGGTAGAATGATTCACACTACCTACCTGACCTGTCTAAGGCATTTGACACAATAACCCACTCAGGTATTGTTGACAAATTCATGAGGATAGGTGTAAACCTTTATGTCACCCAGTGGATAGCCAGATGGCTCACAGACAGAACCCAGAAAGTTAGAAATGGGAAGTTTACCTCTACAAAGATGCCAGTCACAAGTGCAGCCCCTCAAGGATAGGTCCCAAGACTGATCCATTTTGGCATTTACTTCTCTGAAGTCAAGACCAATGATAAGCGCCTCTGGCTGACTAAATTTGCAGATGACTGCAAACTAGGAGCAGTCATAGAATCTCCCACTGACAAAAATGTTCTCCAGGAAGCGCTGACGCCAACAAATAACTGGTGTCACAGCCATAGACCAAAACTAAATGCTAAGAAATACATAATGGTATTCTTCAGGAAGTCATCCACCCCTGGTAATTCTCATATTGACAACACATCCCTAAGAGCTGACCCAGTAGTTAAGAACTTGGGGACACACATAGGCAGTAATCTAGCCTTTGACAATCACTTGTCTTCATTAGTAAGGAAATCATTATGTGTTGTGTAAATTATAAACAAAGCTATTGCATCTAGGTCCAAGGAGGTCATTGTTCTACTGTATTCAGCACTCAGACCTACCACTGAGTATAATGCCTCATTTGGTATGTACCTAACCATGCACATCCAAAAACTAGAATGGCCAGCGAGGTTCCTCACTAAAAGAATACAGGGTTTAAATAGCATGTCATATGCAGACCACCTCAAAGTCCTATCCCTATATCCTGTCTCCTACAGACTGTTCATGGGAGATCTATGCCCAGCATTCAAGGCATTTGTCAGACCCCCTCCTGATGGACCTCCATATCTGCAAAAAAATTGCACCAGAATTACCCATTCTAAAGACTTAAACCTTGCATGTGATATAAATAGGACCTGCTGGAGAGACAGGTATATATCCCAGAGACTATCCCGTCTCTGGAAAAGGCTCCATATTCATGTGGAGCAACATTCCTCTGTAACCCAATTCAAGTGTAATTTGGACACTTGGATGGGGAACAGAAAATTCATCCCTGGTTTGGCACCTATGTCTCTAATGGACACAGGCAACTTGTAAATGGCTCATCTCCCAGGCCCCTGCTTGTAAATGGTTAATCTCCCAAGCCCTTACTTACACTTATCAAGGATACCAGAACTTGTCAGAGATGTAGGATGCATGGCTAGGCTTAAAAAGCCCCTTTGCTGTCATTAGCCTAGTGCACATCTATGAACCAATGAACAAGAGCAAGGAGAGGGACTTACAAACCTGGTAAATGTAACAGTGTCCCTCTATAAAATAAGGTTGTCAGATGGTCTTTTATGGAATGGCCCCTTTTAATATAACTATGTAAAAGGACCAAAAACAACACCACGAACTGCAACGTTCTTTAATACCAGCACACACGTAATATGTTGAAACTGTACGTGTGTGCTGGTATTAAAGAAAGTTGCAGTTCGTGGTGGTGTTTTTGGTCCTTTTATGTTGTTTTGATTTTACCTGACACACCTTCAGCAGCCTCCGGCTCTTTTTTCTTATTACTTTTACTATAACTGGTTACTTTAATTGTGAAACCAAAGGGGACGTGTATTTTGTTACATGCAATGACTGCCCATGTATTATACTGGTACAACTGACAGAACATTTGAGGAAAGAATATACGAGAATACCTATGACATTAAAAGGCAAAATCTAAATAATGCATAATTGAAGCATATTTACCAGTATTCTGATCACAGCTTCTTCAGATCTTAGATAAAGTACCCTTAAATCCTGGGGGAAGGGGCATGGACTGAGTGGCTAGAAATCAGAGAACAGTTTGTCAAGTAAAACATAAAGCCAAAACTCCCCAGGCATTAAAGGAATTTTTTTCCTTTGACTTGTGTATTAAAAGAGAAGTGAATTCAGTGGTGGTTTAAGATCAAAATAATTTTAAAATTGTACTGCTTCTATACTTTCATTTTTTATATATGTTTATTGTTCATAATATTTATGTGCACGTTTCTGCAATGAAGCACTTGTGGCTACAATACACTGTGTAAGTTGTGTGCTATACTTAAAAAAGGTCCTGCTTTTCACTAAATTAAGTGTGGACTGGAATAGTTTTGGCCCTATGGTTATTTTAATTGAGAGTGGTGTGTTACAGTCCCCTGGAGCATTTTATATTTGGTTACCAGTGTTTCGAGGTCAAACACAATGCACTTATTATTCCTCTAATATGCATGACTCCCAAATCGCAGTTACTACCAAGACATGCAAAACACAGCTGACCTACACATCACAGTAGTAACTTGGTGCTTGACTAGACACCAGAATTCCTCCTCCAGTCACTCTCACACATACGTGCACATAAATACAAATGCGCACACACACACACACACACACACACACACACACACACACACACACACACACACACACACACACACACACATGCACACCACAGTCCCTATACCTCTCCCTACCACCCATGGTCCTCCCAACCCCTGTCATACTTTAGTACCATTATGGCACATAGATTTATGAGGCCCTAGTGAATATTATGTCCACCATCCATGATCTCATTTGTCAGAACCATTATGGCACTTCAGAGAGCCATGCCAGGTGGTCCGCTGGTTCTCTCACCCCCATCACCTTTCTGAAATGCATGCCATTAGGCACTTCTCTCTGGTGTCCAGTGGCCCCCCCACCCCCACTACTGATCCCTGTACTACCGTTGACACCATTATTGCATTTTAGAGTGTGGTTCCCCCCATCTCTATTGTGATGGTCAATGTCTTAAGTCACTTTATGGAGTAATCCCTAGTGTCTATTGTAGCCTTGCCCACCTCCTCAATCCCTATTGTGAAGTTGTTGTCAGTATGGCACATATCCCTTTACCCTCAGTCCCCATAGTGTCATTGGTGCTGGTCCTGCACTGTATACCCCCACCTGCTTTCCCCTGCAGTAACTTTAGTATCGGTACAGCACTGTGCACCTTTCTTCCAGGTGTCTGGTGTAACCCTCCATTCACTCATTCCCTATTTTGATGTTAGTGTCATTATGATACATTTATTTATTGACATTTGATTACCGGGAATGTCAGACTGGGAAGAAGCCCATTTTCAGTGGCGGCACGGGGGAGAAAATCTCCAAATTATTACAAAACATTTTAAGAACACTAATTTTACAATCTTCAAAAAGAAAACAATAACATCCGTAGTTTAAACAATTATAACAAATTAGACATAATATAAAAACATTGGTTAAGAATCGATACAAGGTATATGACAATCATTTAATATTTAGAGAAATTTTAGACAAGTTGTAGAGAAATTAAAGGTAAGCTAGTCTAATACAAATAGGAATTCCAATATGAAGTGAGGGAAAAAAGGGTTTATGGTGTATTATAGAAAAGGCCAGGGAAGAGCATTTGATAGAAGTAAGGAAGTAAGTGAAGACGGGACAGTAAGGAGGTATAAGGAATGAAAAGGTACTTGCTCATGTTTAGGGAGATAGTTTATCCCAGTTTTGAGAAAGAACAGAGACAAACTGTTGCTATGAAGTCTTTCAGAGTGGTTTTGAAAGAAGGGAGGGAGGGTATAGACCTGATGGAGACAGGTAAGGAGTTCCAAGCCAAGGCCTTGTATGGCTACAGACAATGCCCAGCAGATTTGTTAAGTTTGTAGTCAGACAGGAGTTTTTGGTCACTGGATCACAATGACTGACTGAGAACACAGCTGTGTAGAATGTTTTTTAGTGCTGGACAGGCAGATGGATGCTGGTTAATTTTATAGACGGAAAGAAGTTGTGTATACATTAGATGATGTGACAGTTCTAACCAATTTAGGCTTCTCAGTGTTATACAGTGGTGGCTTCTGAAAATGGTATATGCTGCAAATTTAGTAACCTTGTTATAGCATTGTTTCAGGTTTACATTTTTGTGAATCCTGGAAGTTAATAAGGATGGGAGCACCATAAAGAAGTGTGGGAGGAAATAAGTAGTGACAAGTGTAATTTTAGTTGCGTCAGTGAGAAAGTTTTTGGCTCAGTAAAGCATCCCTAGTTTTTTCTTAGTTTCTCTTATACAATTTGTATACGTAGTTCAAATGGAAGAGTATCATCTACTATCACCCCTAATAATTTGCTATGAGAAGTGACTTCAGTGGTTGTATTATCAAGAGAAAGAGGACTTTTACATTTTGTTTTTTTCATGAGAGATGGATTTGAGGAAAATGTGGTAGTTTGGTCTTTTTTGTTTTGAGCATGAGTTGTGAGTTACGTGGTCATGTTTTAGTTGCTGTTAAAGCTTCCTGAGTAATTTTCTGGAGGTGTACCATGTTGTCAGATGTGCTAATGAAAGAATCATCTGTATATTGTATTGGGGTGGCCTGTTGCATGGAAGTGTAGAGGGTGTTGGTGAAAATATTAAAGAGGAGGGGACGAAGGATAGAGCCTTGTATACACCAGTGGTCACTGGGAGGTTAAGGAGAGAGCATGGAGTGCCATTTTACTGACTGTTGCCTATTGGACAGGTAGCTTTTGAACACAGAAGGGTGGGCTGAGAGAAACATTTGAAGTAGAAGTTTACTGTGACAAACCATGTTGAAGGCTTAAGACAAATCTAGAAATAAGAAAGAGACTAGTTTGGCATTAACTCTAGCTTTATTAACAGTATCTATATAGGTTAGAAGGGCAGTGCTAGTACTATGGGAAGGTCAATTTATAACTGAGGGCAATCAGTTTATAGCTCTAAATAACAAAACAAAGAAATTAACAAAGAGATGGAAGTAAAACAGATTGTCATTTTCTGACATTAACTAACTAACTGACATATGAGAAAAGTCTACTGGTCAAGCAAAAGGGGGCAATGACCAACTTAGTAAGAGGACCTAAGAATGCACAGACTATTTCACAGACTTTCAATCACAGAGCATGCCTGCATTTAACTGATTAAAGTTAATATGCAGCAAGGTTCTTCATGATAAATATGCTTACATTAAACACTGACATAATTCTCCCTAAACTCATAGATGTAGGGCCTTGTGGCAGAGCTGCTGCAATATCGAGGTCAGATGTAGTGACCACACACTATTAAGCACTGACAAAATTCACAGTAAACTTGTAGGTGTAGGGTCTTTTGGCAGAGCTCCTGCAATATCGAGGTCAGATATAGTGACAGCAGGGTGTTAAACTCTGGTGTCTACTGGGTAGCCCAAACATGTTCATGTTCAGTAGTTGAACATGGCCAAAATGTTCGTGACTACAACATAGTGAGGATGGCCATGCTGATCTATACAGCAGAGTGCTTTCTTGAATTGCTCAACCATGTAGTTACTTTCTGGGAGCAGTTCTAGGGAACAAGCACATGGTTAATTAGCATATGCCTCTCCTCCTCCCTCCTGAAGTCCTTATTAGCATTTAGTACAGCTGCAGGGCTAACCCTTCGAGTGCTGCACATCTTTGTGTTGAAGGACAGTGCAACATTGTGTAAAGGTGCTTGCTGAATACTAGAAAGGTACCAGCTGTGTATACATCACTCTACATTTCTGAAACCAGCCCAAAGTCTCTGGGCTATGCAGCTGAAAAGTACCTTTCCCATATTATGCAACACTGAAGCTGAATAGTTAGCTGAGAAGCAAGACTAGTAAGTTTTAAACTGGTCTTAATGAGGGACAGAGGCTGGTGCTCACAGAAAGTTAGCTGATAGTGCTGAGGCAATTACACAGGGAGGATGAGATTAAGATACACAGTGAGACTGAGCTAGGGTAAAAGCAGCTATGTATGCAGCTTATGTAAATAACTGCAATAATATAGAAATTATGTTCTTTATGCAAATGAGGTACAGCAATTAAACATACAATGGTGTCATACATGGCAGAACAGTTCACAGATGTATAAAACAGGTCTGCCATGCTACATTATAGATGTATACTGAATGCCAAGGACTGATGGCATACATGCCTCTATGGTGTGTGTGTTAACCTCAGCTAGAGCTAAGCAACATGTTAGTGGTTGATCTCTGAACCAATGTACACAGTGCTGCATACTGCAGTCTGCTGCACCACCACAGATGGTACCATTAATTCCTAACCTACCAAAACCTGCCTGACAATCAGACTGTAGACCATGTCTATGTGGATATGGACACCATGTGGGAGTCTGTTGCACTATGTCACAAACAAGGAGAATCAAGGACAAATCAGACTGTAGACCATGCCTATGTGGATATGGACACCATGTGGGAGTCTGTTGCACTATGTCACAAACAAGGAGAATCAAGGACAAATCAGACTGTAGACCATGTCTATGTGGATATGGACACCATGTGGGAGTCTGTTGCACTATGTCACAAACAAGGAGAATCAAGGACAAATCAGACTGTAGACCATGTCTATGTGGATATGGACACCATGTGGGAGTCTGTTGCACTATGTCACAAACAAGGAGAATCAAGGACAAATCAGACTGTAGACCATGTCTATGTGGATATGGATACCATGTGGGAGTCTGTTGCACTATGTCACAAACAAGGAGAATCAAGGACAAATCAGACTGTAGACCATGTCTATGTGGATATGGACACCATGTGGGAGTCTGTTGCACTATGTCACAAACAAGGAGAATCAAGGGCAAATCAGACTGTAGACCATGTCTATGTGGATATGGACACCATGTGGGAGTCTGTTGCACTATGTCACAAACAAGGGGAATCAAGGACAATGCATAGACAGCCTATCCTAGTCGACTACCATTTGTGAAGCTGTAACCAGCCTAGTTACAGAGACCTTTCAGCAAACTGCAGGGTGACCTGATAGGAATATTGCAAGTGCCAGCCTCACATATTGTACATGAGTTTCTCAACATTATGCTAAAGCATGCAGAGACACATATATGGTTCACAAGGACTGCAGAGGCTAGAATCACCACTATGTAGGCATTTTGCAGCATATCTCATTTTTCTGATGTCCTGGTAGCCACTGATTACACACTTTATCATCAAGGCCCTACCTGGCCCACAGGAGTCACAGGAAGGACTTCCACTTCCTCAGCTGCCAGTTGGTGTGTAATACTCAGGTTGTGATCCATGGCATCCATGGCAGATGACGTTTTCACAGCAAGTCATCCAGCCTGTCATTCAACAGGGTAATGGAGGTGCTTTGCTTGATATGGATTTGAAGACTACGGGTCTATATTATATATTCAAAGCTTCAAAATTTTGAACCTCATATGTTCGACAACATATGAGTGAAACTTGAATCTTTAAATATATAATAAAAACATAAAAAAAAAAAAACACTTACCTTAACGCTGTGCACCTCCCACACCCCCTACTTAAATATACCAACTCCGAGACCGCACTTCAGTGCAGAAAAGGGAAATTTTCCCATTCTGCGTGTACAAAGTCGTTGCCTTTCACCTTCAAACTTTTCAAAGTTTGAGCATATGGTGTCGACCATATGACATTAGATCTTTGAAACGTTCGATAATTTAATAGGGACCCGAAGCCTACTGCAGAGGAGGGATGACCTATGAGAGATGTATCGGTCTCTCCAGCATGTCCTATGTATGTCATAGTGTACATTGAGTTCTGTAGAACAGGTAACTCATATCCCACACTACTTACGCATGTGCAGCATTTTCATCCCATTTTGGCTAGATATAGCACTGTAAGGCATACATAATGTGCTTCAAAGCTGCTATCTGTATGATACTGCACACAGTGACAGATACATCATTCTGCCTACAGAAGACACATGTTGTAGACCCACTGATGTTTTATTATCAGTCATGTCTGAGGTCTGTCAAATTGGTGTAGGTGTCCAATAAAATACATTTCAAAGAGTGGCTTATATTCTTTCATACAGCCGATTAGGAATGGGTATAGGGGATTGCTAACATATATTGCTATTAGTGTAATGTCATTGCTAATTAGATGTACGATGTAGAATGTCTACCTCCCCACAGTAGACCCAGATTGCAGTTCACATGTGTTCCAAGGTCTATCAATACAGAAGTGGGGAATAATGCACTGATGGTTATTTTATAAAACGCAAGAAAATTCATTATTACCACAGGGTAAACTGATGTATTTGTCTGCAGTTCATGCAACACCTATGGCCTTTTCAGCAGTCATTAGTGCCACAGACCCTCTGTTTTGTTCAGAACTTCTGAGATGTATATGTCAAACAAGAGGCACCATGGCACTTACACTTTTGTTACCACACAGGTGACATGTCTGCTGCTTGAGGTGAAGTCTCGTGATTGTGATTAAATATAGTTGGTCTGTGATCCCATTTGAAAATCAACTGATAACATAGGATTAACATAGGATTTGATATTCACCTTGGTTAGTTTCCCACTGACAACAAATGTTGGATTGTGTTGAAGGCCTTGGCCAAGTTACAATAGGATGTGTGCACATCTTTGACTTTGTATATATCTCTGGTCACAGTCTTGACTCCCACCAGGTATTGCAGCCACACGATACCCTTGGGAACACCTAACTAGAACACATCTAGTGTTTACAGGTCACCTATTTAATTGTGTCTGAGATGCATGCAAACTGCATACATTGCCTTATGTTAGAGGTTGCATAAATTTATGGTTCTTTTCTTCTCTTCTATGAGTCATCTCTTGTGTGATTGGAAAATGGTGACTGTATTCCATTCAATGTGGACAATAGCAGTACTCAGACTGTCCTTGAATATGGTGCCTAGGGGAGTAGCTCACTGTTGAAGCACCTGAGGAACATCTGTCACGGAGACTGTGCTTCTAGTCTTGGAGAGGGCAGTGATAACTTTGTCATTGTAGATACCACAGCTTGGAGGTGATGTTTCACACGTGGTTTGTACTAGGTGTGGTAGTGGCAGGGGGCACTAGCATACACAATTTGATCCAAATGCATCTGAGTTATATCAGTTTGCAGATGTACATGAAGAAAGCATTCTGGTTATCCCTGGACATGTTATTGTGTAAAGTCTTAGCATGGCTGCTCTGTGTGGGTTCTTGAAGGTGTCTTATTTGCATGTTTATGCTGAGGAGAGTGGCCTTCTACCCCTGGTATCTCAATGTTGTATTTGTAAACAGCAGCTTCTTTCACTTACTGTATAACGTAGTTATGACTGACATACACCACTATGGTTTGTATTTTCCGGAGGATCTTCATTTGAGCCTATCAGGCATGGCTGTGTGTACACATTTGTGTAGATGTGTAGACATGGCATCATGGAGAAATGTACTATAGCTGTCAATGACCTTTGTGGAAATTGCATCTTGGATGTATTGTAGACCATTCCTAAGGAGTGGGTAAGTTACTTTGGATGATGATTGTGAACCTGACTCCTCCTTTGGGGAGTTCAGTAGCTATATCTACTTCAAAACATAGATCTGTATGGTTGGATTAACAGTGCAGGCACTACACACGTGCCATTACATTGTTCACTCATATTGTTGAGGTATTGGTCTGGAATATGAGATAACCTTGTGGGGGTGTGGCACTTTTTCTTCCATGGCATTTCAGTTCAAAACTGCAGGTAATATTGTGCAGGTGAGGTTGTTGTCCTATAATTATCCCAATCAATGGATGTATACTTTCACTCACCCTTGCATGGGTTGTTTTTCTCTACTTTAACTGTCCCTTGTAGTAATATATAGGTATGTGGCCTTCTGTATTTATGGATGGTGACCTATTTATAGTGATAACAGGAAGGGGGTTCCTATCCACAGTAGATTGATCATATAATTACTCCATATAGTTATCTTCTCTAAACAGTCTTGGGGTGTACTAATCTTCAATGTAAATAGATACAACACCTCCTGTGGTACACACCACTTGCATTTGCTATGTGGATGTTTGGAAGGCATTGTAGCCTTGCAAGGGCAAAGTACATACAGCTGCCTTGAACTAGGTACTGTGACTGCATAGACATCATCTTCACTGCAAAGAATGCTTACAGAGAGTGAGGCTTCAGATGTAAACTGCTAGGGTTTAGCAGCATGGCCCTCACATTGTTGATGGTGTACATTTTCACATTGTTATTCTGCATTTGTGACCTTGCCCAATAAAGAGATTATGATGCAGTCAAGTGGCTTATATCTGACAAAGAAGTGTGCTCTATCCACTATGTCATCCCACACTGACAGGTACTGTATCACTGTATTATGACACTTGAAACTTAGGCAAGTTCAGTGCATCTGTTGTTCTTTATATAGTGGTATTATCTTAGGTGACAGTATAATGCTCCTCAAACATATGGACATACCTGGCGGGGACCCATTTTTAGATAGCTCAATCATGTCGGTGGTCATATATCTCATATAGTCATGTCTCAAGTTGTGCATACCAAGATAAATTACGCTGGAATAAGAGTGGGACTTGTTGAGAGACTTAATCACATGTGTGTGCTGTTGACTACTACGTCTGCCACACAGCTGACACTAAACATATCCTTGTTTAAGCTGTTGATTGGAGCATATGTACATCTCACTATACAGACAGCTATTATGAATACCTTTGGGATACATGCCTACTGCCTTGAGCATTTCTATGGTGAGACAGTGGCGATGATATGTCTGTTGTGTATTGTCTGATTGCAGCCTGATTGTGCTAAGGATGTGTCTTTTGTTTGAGTTGGTTTGTGGGGAGTACATCTATACATGATGGTTTCTGTCAGGTGCATATTATGAGCAGGACTCAAGGTGTGTGAGCAGACAACTTTTCTAGTGTTACCAATCTGGAAGCTAGAGAGCACTGATTCCAGAATCCTACTATATGTGGATCTCCTGAAATTTGTAATTCGGTGATGTAGGAGATGCAGGCTATTCAGTGCACAGGAGGCATTATCTGCACTAAGTCAGGAACTCATGTCAACTATGCTAGGAGGAGAAACTGAGGGGAAATGATAGTTGATAATGGGAGGTTTGAGTGTCTGCATAGAGAATGCAAGAAGGAGGGGTATATGTGATCTGACTGCCATTGTCAGGTCATTAATATATCAGGTGTACATTATGATGTCCTTCATAAGGTGGAGCAATACCTCTGTTATTGACAGGTAAGTGGGTAAATTACCACTTGTCATGCAGCAGAGGTTCTGACAGCTAGATCTGCTCTGCTACATAGCAGCAGCTGATTGTATTTGAAAGCAAGTGTAGTGACATTTCTGCATGTATGAGGGCAAAGTGTTACAGCCTCTGCACACAATCAAGAGCAGGTAATGCAAAGACACAATGTTAAAGACCAAACTGAGTACAGACACAGTAAACATCAATTAGATACTCCTACTGTATACTCATGCCACAAGTGTACAGATAAGGTTTTGCCAAATAGAGATGTCATCTTCTTCTACCTATTCTTTTGGACAGCGCTATTAGGGCTCACCACAGCAGATGTTAAGCTTCCATTTCTAACCATTCTATGCATCTTTTCTTTGTCACACCAACCACCTGCATGCCCTCTGCCACCACATCCATACACCTTATCTTAGGCCATTCTATTTTCCTCTTACCTGGCAGCCCCATTCTTAGCATCCTTCCCCAATATACCCAGCATCACTCCTCAACACATGTCCAAACAGTCCCACCACTCTGTCTTCATCTCCATACCATAGAACCTGAGCTGGCACTGTAATATAAAGTTAATACTCCTGTCCATCCTTGCATCACACAATGCAAACTGTAGCATCTGGTACTCTGCCAATACCTGTTATGACTCCTGGCTTTTTGTCTGTGGCAATATCTGCAACCCATATGACATCACTACCATCTTGTAGGCCCTCCATGTCAGTGTTATTGGTAACTGTCTGTCAAAGATCACTCCTGACACTCTTCTCCACACAATCCACCATGCATGCTCTTTTCTACACCTGTCTTCCAGACTCACCATTACTCTGAACTGTTGGTCCAGAGTATTTAACATCATATGCCTTCTCCAACTGTACTCCCTGCATTCTAACCATCCCTCTATCCTCCTTCTCATTCATGCACATATATTCTGTTTTAGTCCTGCTGACTTTCTTTCCTCTCCTCTGTAAAACATATCTCCACCTCCTTAGGGTCTCTACACCTGTACCCTAATCTTAACACAGACTACAATATCATTTGCAAAAGACAAAGCCCATATGGAGTCCTATGTGATCTAAAGTGTCAACCTTTCCATCACCATTGCAAATAGATGTCATGATGTTTGTGCATACAATAACAGTAATGTCACTGTCATCTGTCTTATACAGGATGAGGTGACATCTATCCATCTGCCAGGCCAGTGTGTGACGATGGTCTGTCTTGATGTATACATATCCAATAATTTGATATAGTTGATGACATAAGCAGTGTTTTTTGAACACAAAAGGACACTGTCCCTTAGGCTGCTGTAAAATGTTCTGTGCAACATACACCAACAGCTCACACACAGTTGTCTGTAGTGAGAATAGAACCCTTACCTATGCAAGTTTATGAACTGCAATTTAAAGTACTTAATGTACGCACACTGCACAAGTCTGAGGTGAACATGACTGCAGGTGATGTTATGGTAGATGACATCAGCAGTTCACATAGGGGATAAGATGTTGGAGGACTGCCTAGACTTGGTGTTTGTGCAACCACCACAACAGTGCAAAACCATGCCATTTGAGATCTCAGTGTGGGGTACACACTTCCACTTCTGTGTATACACATACACAGCTGATTGTAGGGAGAACAGAACCTCAACCTAAGTTTATATAATACAGACCAGC
Source organism: Protopterus annectens (assembly GCF_019279795.1). NCBI lineage: Eukaryota > Metazoa > Chordata > Ceratodontiformes > Protopteridae > Protopterus > Protopterus annectens. Next base: position 1,044,910,214 of record NC_056737.1, on the reverse strand, counting down.
GCACTTAATGCATGCACCACAGCACAAGTCTGATTTTATTAGGACTGCAGGTGATCTTATGGTAGATGACATCATCAGGCCATGTGGGGGACAAGAGGTTGGAGGTCTGCCTTGACTGGGTTTTTGTGCAAGTACCAAAACAGTGCAAAACCATGCTATTTAAGAACTTAGTGTGAGATCCACACTTACACTTCTATGTATACACCCACATGCAAAAAGGATAGAACCCCTACCTATCTAGGTTTACATACTACAAATCAGAAAACTTAAAGCATGCACCACAGCACAAGTCTAATTTATGCAGGACTGCATGTAATTTTATGGTGCATGACATCAGCAGGTCACATGAGGGACAAGAGGTTGGAGGCTTGCCTTGACTGGATGTTTGTGCAAGCACCAAAACAATGGAAATCACACCATTTGTGAAGTCATAATGGGACACACACACACACACACACACACACACACACACACACACACACACACACACACTCACACACTTGACTGCAGTGATCTATATTTATGGACTACAGATCATAGAAATTAATGAACATACAACAGCACAATTCTGATTTTAAATGGACTGCGGGTGATCTTTTGGTAGATGACATAACCAAGCCACGTGTTCGACAACAGCTTGGGAAGCCTGCATAATACCATTGCCTCATAGTGTCATCTGAGGCTAGTAGCCTAGTAGACGAATATGGTTTAGTATGCATATTTTTCTAACAACAATACCCTTATTGTGCCTATTTGTCTGTTTGCATTTGGATAAGCAAGCCTGTGAGCACCATCAATTGGCCCTCTCCATGAGGAAGAATACATCATATCTTACAACTTGTACAGGGAATGACATATTTGTGTAAAACTCAAGGTGACCCAGGGTTATTGTGCCTGTTGTTGCCATTGCTGGTGGGGAGACAAAGGGAAGGCTGTCAATATATGTACATATACTTTGCGCCCTCAATTTGCAATGTTTCCACATATAGTTTTATGGAAGACATGGTGTCTGAGAATGATAGGGCACCATACCTCTCAACTGTTCAGATGTTTTGCATAATGAACAGATGTTTGACTCATATTTGTAATCTGTTTCACACACTAGTGAGGTTTTCTGGAAAATCAAACCAAAATCATTGAGGAATGAGGTCAGTAAATAATGGCAGACATTTGAATTTCATGTCAAATCCTTTAGAAAATTCAAGGAAATACAATGCCTGTTAATGTATTACCTTTTTAAGTTTGCAAGGGCAATATTTAAAAAGTGTCCCTATTTTTGGACCTTTGTCCCACCATCATTTGTTGCTTTGTCCTGATTTGCTACTCTAAGAGCTTGACAGGTATGTAGGGCATGATATATATATATATATATATATATATATATATACACACACACACACACACACACACACACACACACACACACATATGGATATATATATATATATATAGAGAGAGAGAGAGAGAGAGAGAGAGAGAGAGAGAGAGAGAGAGAGAGAGAGACAGAGAGAGAGAGTGCTATAGTGTGAGAAGCATTAGATTTGTGCTATGGTTGACTAAGTATACATGCATGTGCCTTTACTTTTTTATACTGTTTGTGCATTGGTAAGCAGAGCACAAACATGAGGCACATTGCTCATATCTGAGTTTTACTGTTATGTAGTATATACCAGCTACTACAGCTCACTCCTATCCATAACCAGGCCGGGATTTCCTGATTACTAACAGCATTGATTAAATGTATCCAGTGTCTGTGGTTGGCTGTCAGACATAAATCCTGTTTCCTCTTTCACTATCTCTGCACTGCTGCACTCCTCCCAAACCAGCTAAGCCATATCAAAACGGTTTTAAACATTCACCACATCATGCAAATGTGGAATTCAGACAAGACAAAGTTGATAACAGTATGGTACACAGAGTCACAGTCTGTGAAACACAACCTATTGCTAGTACACATCCAAAACTACTTATATCAGGATTCAAACCCTCAACAGCATTACAGCTTCAGTAAACAGGATGGCTGCCTTAGTCCTTTTGGCCACTGAAGCAGTTTGCCAGAACAGGGGTCTTTCATCATACAACCACCTGCTTAACAACATCCACTGCTATACATGAGTTACCTAACACGTGCAATGTATGATCAAATCTACAGTGGTCTCCTGGAAATGTGGGGTTTAATAATTGTGACAAACACCCATTTACTGTGTGTTTGGGGGGCAACATAAATGAGTTACTGTTATGGCAGTTACAAGGGGGCACCCCTGTTTTGGGGGTGTGTGGGAACAAACCGCATCTACTGTTAGGATACAGACAAGTCTGAAGTCAGAAACTCCAATATGTAGCCTCACTTTCTAACTTCTGTCTTGAATGATGTACCAGTAATCTGCTGCTGTAGGACTGTATGAAGGTTTCATGCATGAGGCCTACTAACTACAGGTGGACACATACTAGTAAAATAGTGTCAATAGTCACACATTACTTAATTTTCTGTACAAATACACCACTATTTACATGCATACTGTACCAAGTTCATAGATAAAAAGGATATGTCATAATACTTCACAAGACTACAGTGTAGTTAAGGACCTACCTTGCAAATGCAGCAGTTGACACAACTGTAGTTCAGGGCTGACTCTATCTGATGCAAGCAGTACATAGCCAATACATGGGTAGGTACAGGTCATGTGAGTTGCTTGGCATCATTTTTAATGTATGTATGTGAGTAGAAGAAAGGTATTAGTCCCTAGATCCCTAAGTGGTCAGTGAATATGTGATGTGCTGTCTCTTAGCAAAAGCAAGGGCATACTGAGCACACCTACATCTGCCTACAGAGACAGCAGCTGAGGATTCTTCTTCTGAGTCTTCCTGTGACTGTGACTATGGTGATCTAGGTTCTGGTGGGGGGATGTGAATCCCTTCCCCTTGCTGATCCTGCTGCAGCTGTTTCCGCAGGATAAGATTTTGGCTCATAGCACATACTGTGAATATCTATGTACATGTGGCTGAAGATACTGCAATGCTCCGCCAGATATATCTAGGCACCAGAACTGCAACTTCAGAAGACCAAACACATGCTCTATGATGTTTCTAGTTTATGTGTGTGCCTCATTATAGTGTTCTTCCATGAGTGTGTGTGCATTTTTCATGGGTGTCATCATCCACGGTTTCAAGGTATAGCCTGCATCCCCCAGTAAATGACCCTGTGGGATGTCCCCCATAGCAAGCATCTGGTACAGCTGTGATGTGTGCCACATATGGGAGTTGTGATTGCTGCCAGGGTTGCAAGCACACACACATTCAAGATAATCCCCTGGGCATTGTGCATGACTTGGCAGTTGATAGAGTGGTATCCCTTGATGTTAATGTAGATTCTAAGAAAAAACAGGAGCTGCTGAGTAAGAATGTGGAGTAGGAACAGCGGGTCTATATTATAACATTGAAGTCTTACAACTTCAAATGTTATAATATCGAACCCAGTAGAGCGAATGCTGGAAATAGCGAAGCTGCAGAACACCGAATACTTTCCTAGGGAAAGTATTCAGTGGACTGTTTCTACAGCTTTGCTATTTCCTTGACTGTGGAGCAAAGGTTACGGACCAGGTTAAGGTAAGTGTGCGAATGAAGGTGAGTTTGCGACTGGGCGAGGGTTAGGTGAGTTAGGGTTTGGGCACCGGTCAGGTAAGTGTGCGATTGTGTGGACGTGAGGGTTAGGGTGGGGTAGGTGAGTTAGGGTTAGGGAGTGGGTAAAGTGAATGTGCGATAGTGACGGACCTTAGGGTTAGGGTTGGGTTAAGGTAAGTGGATAGCTAGTGGTGTATGTATGGTTTAGTGTAGGGTTTTGTGAAGTGTGTGTGGATTATTTATTTTGGTGTGCTTGTGTTGTGTGTATGTTTATCGGAACAGCAGATTTTTTCATTGGGAAAAAAATTGCTATTCTGACTGTTCGGTTTTCTGGTGTTTTGCTCTAATGGGTTCGATATTATAACATTCGAAGTTGTAAGACTTCAATGTTATAATATAGACCCGGAACAGTGTACTAAGTGAGAAACAAAAACTCTGAACTCCCACAACTTCCAAATACTAATTTTTTTTAATAAAGTAAAATTTCAGTAAAAGGTGAGTTTTTTATGTTTTAATAAACAGCTTCATCAGACCAATAAAAACAAAGCTAACAACCATTATTTAAACAATAGGAGATTCAATCAAATACATAACTTAAAAGCACATGACACAAATTAAAAAGTTCATTTATTACTACTAACTGATCTCATGACTTATATATCACCAATGGGGTTGCTTCTATGAGCCAAGCCCCTCATTTCATTCACTTATACTCACTAGTCACCATACCAGTAAAACACCAATAGGATCACTCATATGTGCCAAGTCCTTAAATCAATGTTGGAGTGTGTGTGATTTCAATACAGTTTTGAGCGATGCCCTATCATTCAAGTCTGATTCAGCAAATTCTTTAAGCAACACAATCCATATCTGCTTGGCTCCTTCCCTATCACTTGCACTATTTCATGTACAAAAACCTTAAAAACATGTTAAGTACCAGAATCAATCACAGGTTTTGCTAGGGCATTCATGTATTTACTTTTTAAAATATCATTATGATGTTCTAATATTCTATCTTTAAAAGCTTGATTAGTTTTTGCAATATAAAAAAAATCACAAATCTAGCATCCCACATAATAGACTATATTTCTTGTCTTACAGTTGGCAAAAAAATCTAAAACAATTTCAAAACCAGTTGTTTTATGTATGTACGATGTGCAAGTTACAATATGGCTGCAAACAGAACAGGAATCACATGTAAACATTCTCTTACATACTGTATACATATGAATATTCTTCCTCAAATTCCTATAGCAAAATTACCATTTTAGGGACAAATTATTCCTAAAACTAAATTTTGATTGAGTGTCAATAACTTTCCTAACATCAGGATCAGCTAAGAGAATAGACCAATGTTTCTTGAAAATATTACATGCTATATTGATGTCACTGGAGAATATAAAAAGTGGTCTGTTCTTCACCATATCAGATGAAGCATATTGTGTCTCCTTATTTCTCCTAGAAAAAAAGGGTCTACCCCTACCATTACTACTCTTCAAAACCTCTTCTACACAGTAATCAATTTCTGTAGCATTGCAGCTTCTATCTAAAAACTCAGCTTTAAGATTAGTAAACATTTCAACAAGATCTGCATCATTGTCACAAAGTCTCATGACTGAAAAATTGACCTCTCAATACATTTTTACTAACATGGTCAGGATGCATACTAGATTTATGTAGGAGTGTGTTCCTTTTAACCTCTTTGTTATCCAGCATAGTCCCTAAGTAATTCAAATCTTCCTTATTCACCTTAACATGAAGAAAATATATATTATCACTTGATGATTTAATGTAAACTTCAGAAAACTAGTAGTTTCATGTAACATCATAACAAAATCGCTCAGATTCTCCTCCATGCTACCTCAGATTATAAAGATGTCATCCACAAAACATTTATAGAAGTAGATGCAATGTTTATAGATGCTATTATTTAATGCTTTCTCAATTTCCCAGAAAGCCAGTAGAATAGTGACATAGCTTTTGGCATGTGCTGTGCCCATTGCTACACCTGCTTTTTGTACATAGAATTTACTATCAAAAGTAAATACTTTATTCTGCAGAATCATCTCTAACAATATATATATCACTTCAATGTTTTCCGCAGTAAGGTCAGTCTTAGTAATCAAAAAACATCTTGTACTGTCTATTCCTATTTCATTTGGGATGATTGTAAAGAATAACACTACATCTAAGGTGGCAAGCATGAAATTCTTGCAAGTATCAAATTCAGAGGCCTCTGCACACTAGTCTAATACCTAACACTTATGGCTACAAAAGTAGTTATGCAAAGAGGAAATGGATAGAGCACAGCCCTGCTTACCAGTTTGCTTGACACCCAGCAGTGCTCAGCAATATTGATTGAATGCATCTGGTTTCTATTTTTGGATGTCTAGCTCATGTCTGATAAGTGGGTTGTCTGCTTGCACAAACAAGGAATACATCTGCATAATCATTTGCGCAAAGTGGGGCACTGCGCAAGCACACACAAAACACCAAAAAAAAATCAGCAAAGTTATCTGACACACTCCCCTGATGTCATTGACATCCATGAGAAACATAAACACAGTGTAAGAGCTTCAAGACGTGAACAGCCCGACACAGTTCCTGTTTTTTGTGATTCAACAACTCTACTGCTTTTTGCATTAATTTGCATAATAACCATGATGACAGCCTGAAATCTACATGGTTAGTAGCCTTGTAAGCTGGGCAACAGCACGGGAGCATGAATTTAAAGACACAATGCAGGGTATTGCTGCACCTATTGTGACACTACATTAACCTCCTCCTTTCAATGACATTTCTGTTATTCATATTTAAAACCTTTTGCAGCAAATGGTGCACCCCATAAACATGTGGAAAAAGTATTTTAAATGTATTCTAATCTGACACACACCTCTGATGCTTTTTTGTATGCACAGTGTACAAATCACCCATTATATGTGTGTTGTTACCTTTTCAGGGGCATTCTGTCCATATTTCTAGACTTTTGCATGCCCTTGCTTTGGTGTAGACTCCTGTATATGGAAAATTTACATGTACATTACTATCACATGGTTGTGTTGAAGGGTGTTGGATCACTCCAACATATGGTTTTCCTTAATTAGCATAGATGTTAGCTACTTATGCTGAAATTTGCATTCCACAAAAATTTCTGTTATTGTGTGTGAATGCTTGTGATTGTGTGCCACTACACAGAGTTTACTGAATATAAGACTCCCTGCACCCATATTTACATCATGCCACGATGTGCACACAGAAAAAAAATGACCATGTAAGCTTTATTGAATTTGCACCTATGTTTCTGGTAAGTTATTGGGCTATGTTATAACCATGAGTGATGACCCCCCTCCAATCATCAGTTCCCACACTTTGACAGAAATGCCATATGAACCTGCATACAAAGAAACATAAAATGTGGTAGGTCAACTGAAGGTTTACTTATGATGCCTTGATTCATTTAGCAAGTCACTGCAGTATTCATCAGAGCCCTGCAGCAAAGTATTTGTTGTGTATGCTATGTTGCATAACATGGCTGCTCAGAAACAGCTATTCCAGCAGGAACACATCCCAAAAGGGCCCACCATGACTGCAGGAGCAACAGCCAGTGAGCAGGGTGAACAGTCAGAGTAAGAACAGGTAGCCACAGTACTACACATGTTAGACAGAGGTAGCTGTGGTACAGCATGACACTGTCAAAGAAGTGGTGTCTAGTCCACAACTAATGGTCATGATGCAAGCAACTCAAAACAAAATAATGTGTGCATTACCAGAATCTGGATATGCAAGACAGTGCATGGAATGCACACAACATGCATCAGATATTTACCTTATCCATGCAGGTTGGGAGTAGAAGTAGACCAGCAGGACAGAGTTATCATTTGCAAAGGTGGAAGCAAGGACAGGTGACGAAACCTTATCATATGGGCCTGGTCAAGGGAGATGGATGTGGTAGCCAGAAAGCCAGGTGGTATGTGTGGGCAGTCAGAGATCACACCAACCAGACAAGGTGAAGCTGCCATATTGAGAATGTTGGTGGTGCACACTGTTGTGCCTGAAGTCTCATAGCTCAACACAGTCCATGGCATGGATGGCACTTAACTACAAGGTTGTTGTCATGTCCCATGTCATGAGCCATCAGATATATAGAATCCATAACTCAGATAATGGCCAAGAGTAGATTTGACACAATTACAGGAGTGAGTCCCTGCAGCCTGGTAAGGTGTCACATTAGTGGAGCATGAAAAACATTAGTGGATATGAACATGAGACTGGCTATGCTATTGAATGCTGGTCTCTGTGGCCAGAGCCAACAGTGATGCTGTGTCAGGATCATTGCATGTCAGCCAAGTATGCCTGGCCTTTGACCTGTCACATCACATCCAGACCATCTGATAGCCATGGACAATATGGTTTGCAGGGGCAGATCAGACAATAATTACTATATTCCAGCTGAAAACACCAATGGATGCCATGTTAGCCATCCGTGACATAAGCAGTACTCTGTGCTCCCTATCCCTATAATCCATGTCACTTAGCAAGTGTTGCATGTTATTCTGCAGGCCATGCAGGTATTGCACATCATCATGTAGAATTTGCAAAACATTCACCATCTCCACAATGCTGTGGAATGCAGCTGTCTGTGCCTGTATCACTGATCAGCACATCCTCTGAATAATGCCATATGGTGCACCCAGGTCAGGCACAGACCTGAAGCTATGGTGACACTACAGACTATCATGTCACTCCCTGCTGGGATGTATGTGCTTGCCAGAGGCCAGCTGGGCTGGGGATTTCTGTGCTGTCTGGGTGGGACTCACAGTTTCAGAAGGTCCACCACATGCTGGTGAGGCTGGCGGTTTAGCCTGTTACTCCACAAGGATGTTGTAGGTGGGTATGTGCATGAGCCCTCCCTTTTTAGTGTTGTTGATATTGTCATCAGACCATATCATGCGCACTTTGCCAACATCATCATCAACAACAGCTGACCTGCTGATATCAGAAATGTGCTAAACCATTGTGCTAGACTCTTCACCAGTCAAACTGAAAAAGCATAAAAAAAGATACCAGTGACAGCAGTGAAATACATACCTAACCCTACACCCATGGTGGTCATATCGGTAGATAACACAATAAGTGAATAGCATATAGGCACATATATTCCTTCTTGTGCAAGATGCAAGGAGGACAGATAAGAAGAAGCCTCTTGCTTCATAAGCCCTGCCATACATACAGTGCACTGTACAATATGGACAAGTAATGACTATTATTAATGTGGTGCATGTCCTATAAACACTTGGGGAGTTTTCTCCAGCCCAATTCCCACATCAAGGCCACCACTATGTATAAGGATCTACTCATTCTTTTCAGACAAAGATAGTAGAAACTGCTCCATCTCTCTATGTTGATTTTGCATTGATAGCTCACCTCCTGTCATGAACATGTTCATGGCAATGTCCCATGCATTGTTTTTTTACATGCATCAGCATATTGATTACCCCTTAGGGCACCTTTACCAGAGGATGTCTCATGTGGAGGTAAGTTGTTCCCTCCCCCCATTTTGTTGGCACTTATCTGTCTATTGTATTATTTGGACCATTCCTGACTGTTCCCATCCAAACTGCATCAAATGACATGCTATCATGCTATACAAAAATACTGCTCCCTTCTACTGCTGTGGAGAACCAGTTCCCCCTCAAAATATGTTGCCATGCCTCACACTGTCTACAGGGGCCATCATTTCCTGTATGCTGTGTCAAGATAGATGTATCTCACTGTATGCTCAATCCCACAGCTGGATATCACATCATCTTGCCAATATACTGTGTACCCACATCTACAGAAACCGCATCTTCTCTCACTGCTGCCATCCCCCATGAGTGGGGTGCAGTGCAGTGGTACATTACCAGGCATCTTGTCATCCTCTCAAAGTCCTGAGTCTTATTCTGTAAAGTGAGGATTCCAGTGTTGCTCATCTTAACACTGTCTTACACACAAAATGGTGTCCACACTTCATATCATGCTAATAAGTGTCTCTCAGTACAGTGCTTATGCCAAATTTACTTTGGCTGTCTCTGAAGCACTACCATGACAGAATGTGCTGCCCACACTGGCTATTGCAATCCTGCTCATACTGGTGATAGGCACACATGCACACTATACTTGTGCATAGGTCCAGTGTAGCTCATTACACCATGATTTTGCCCTTTGGAGATGTTCAGTAGTGCCCTTTTGCTACACTGCTCTGCACATCATGCGACATCTGAATTTACATCTGTAAATATGGGGCTACCATTTTGCTCATCTACTGGTCATCAGGTTAAGCATTGCTATAGAAACCTATGGCAGTTGCCACCATGGCCTCCTTAGGGACAGAGAACCAAAGATTTACTGTAAGCAGTGAGTTTTTTTACTGTTTTCTCTTAATAAGGCCACCCATGTACTAAGCTGTTCCTGTTTTCCTATACAGTGGAAAAGGAGTGTCAGGTCAACAAGGATAACTGTTACAGGTAATAACATCTTCTATCCCAGCAGTGGAGTGCATATGCATTGCGTGCCACTACACTGTCTTCTATCCCAGCAATGGGGTGCATATGCCATGTGTACCACTACACTGTCTTCTATCCCAGCAATGGGGTGCATATGCCATGTGTACCACTACATTGTCTTCCATCCCAGCAATGGGGTGCATATGCCATGTGTACCACTACACTGTCTTCTATCCCAGCAAGGGGGTGCATATGCCATATGTACCACTACACTGTCTTCTATCCCATCAATGGGGTGCATATGCCATGTGTACCACTACACTGTCTTCTACCCAGCAATGGGGTGCATATGCCATATGTGTACCACTACACTGTCTTCTATCCCAGCAATGGGGTGAATATGCCATGTGTACCACTACACTGTCTTCTACCCCAGCAATGTGGTGCATATGCCATGTGTACCACTGCACTGTCTTCCATCCCAGCAATGGGGTGCATATGCCATGTGTACCACTACACTGTCTTCTATCCCAGCAATGGGGTGCATATTCCATGTGTACCACTGCACTGTCTTATATCCCAGCAATGGGGTGCATATGCCATATGTACCACTACACTGTCTTCTATCCCATCAATGGGGTGCATATGCCATGTGTACCACTACACTGTCTTCTATCACAGCAATGGGGTGCATATGCCATGTGTACCACTACACTGTCTTCTATCCCAGCAATGGGGTGCATATGCCATGTGTACAACTACACTTTCTATCCCAGCAATGGGGTGCATATGCCATATGTGTACCACTACACTGTCTTCTATCCCAGCAATGGAGTGCCTATGCCATGTGTACCACTACACTGTGTACCTGTAATTATATGTCTAACGTGTGTAGCAACGTTTTCTTCTTTGTTTTCCTTCCTTCTGCAAGGACAGTTGTGGATGTGGCAGACATGCAGCAGCTTGTAGAGGATTTGTTAATTGTGTATGTGTGTGTGTGTGTGTGTGTGTGTGTGTGTGTGTGTGTGTGTGTGTGTGTGTGTGTGTGTGTATCAAACCTGGAAGCAAAGAAAGAAAAGAGCTAAGAATGAGAAGTTTGAATACAAGGGAACAGTGTTGATGTTTACAGTACTGGTAACTATGTGACCTTAGTGAGAAAGGTGCAATGGTGTTGTTACCTTAGTAGGAAGAGTGTAATACATCTGCAGATGGCATTTGAGGTAACGAGTAATGAGTTAAGATTCTTTTTGAAGCCGTGATTATCAGGACTCTGCTCTCTAGTGGTAGAAGGAGTACCCCTTTACATGTTACTATTCTTCCAACCAAAATGAGGAATTGTAAAAATTCTTTTGACACAAAAGAATGGTTTGCTGTCCTTTGCTTTGGAAGTTTGGACTTTGTTAAAAGTTGAGCATTCTATCAAGCCAGGACCCTGGGTATCTGGATTTATCTACTGTTTTTATAGATTACATATTGTACTGATATTTATCACAAACTATATTTCAGTTTTACAAAAAGGGGAAATGATTATGATGAATGAAGGCCAAAAATCAAGATTTGCTTGGTGTTAAAAGTAAATTCTATGGTACTGTGATTAATTCTACAGCATACTATATGTCATATATATTAAAT
>NC_056737.1:1044843476-1044893476 GCF_019279795.1 Protopterus annectens | reverse complement strand
AACCTATGTTAAGCAATGTGAAGTACTGCTAAGCAAAATTTACCAGTATTAAGCACATTTAAGAATAATTGCCCATAGCTAAGCACTGCTTTAACTAGCGCATTATAATTGCCCATAGCTAAGCACTGCTTTAACTAGCGCAATGGCTTTGAGCATAGCTGCGCATCGTGCCAACTAGCGCATACAAAACATGTTTGCGCGGAGCTGCGCACTGCGCCAACTAGCGCAACGTTGGGCAACGTCGGGCAACGTAGAGCAACGTAGAGCAACGCTGGGCAAAGTAGAGCAAAGTCGGCTAAACATAGCCACACCTCCTAGCCGGTCAGGCCAGTAGTAAAATAAAAAGCAATGACAGGCTTCGAGCCCGGGATACTGTGCATCATAATCAAAGTACAGAACCACTAAGCCATGACAGCTTTTGCTGTTCATGCACTGTCAACATACATATACATATAAATGAAAGTTTACTCAATGCTAAGCAGGTATGACCTCAGCTGAGAATTTTCAAAACCGGCAAATCACAAATAAGTGCGGGAAATGAGCCATATTTAAGCCCCATAGGTGGGAATAATCACCACAACTGGTTGTAGCTCCCATCTGCAGACAGAATGGCTGGTGCTGGAGAGGGCTCTCATTTTCAAGTGCAACGGTGGGGCATTGAGGAGTCAAAACTGATGGTTTGGCTCCTTGTCCATCATCATGATGCAAGATTCCTGCAGGGCCAGTTCCAAGGCATGGAGTACAAAGTGGAGGCATGGAACCATCTAGCACATGATCTCACCAGTGCCATAGGCGTCCCTCGGACTGGTGAGCAGGTCAGACACCACCATGCAGACCTGAAGAGACAGAAGCAGGACCAACTGAATCAGTGGATACAGGAGGCCCGTGGAAATGACAATGCCCCACTACTGAGTAGGTATCTATGGAATGGAGTATGTAAGAATAGCTATTGTAGTCTATATAATGGACAGGTATATCTCAATATCCCTTCATTTACTTCACAGCTGCAGGTGTCCGTGCTGCGAATCAGCACACCTATGCAGATAGGCTGCTAAGGCTGCGCCACCAGGCAGGTTAGTAATTATTCTGCATGTATTGTTATATAAAATAAGTGAGAGAGCCTGAAAAAAAGTGTTGTAGCCCAATAATAAAGGCATAAAATGCCCTGAATAATTTCTCTGCATGTACTGTTATATAAAATAAGTGAGAGAGCCTGAAAAAGAGTGTTGTAACCCATTAATAAAGGTAAAATAAGTCCTGAATAATATCTCTGCATGTACTGTTATATAAAATAAGTGAGCGAGCCAGAAAAAGAGTGTTGTAACCCATTAATAAAGGTATAATATGTCTTGAATAAGTCTTCTCCATGCACTGTAATATCAAATAAATGAGAGAGCCTCTAGAAAAGTGTTTAATGTAATTAATAAAGGTATAATGCCTGGAGTGTGTCCGTGTCACTTACTTTGAAATGTTGTTGTACTCTTGCATTATATAAATAGTACTGTTGTATTAAGCGCTGTCAACCCACAGTTGGGCAGTCCCATATAAAGTGGATGAAGGGAGTGCCAGTAGCTGTGAAGCATATATACAGTCCTCAACAGTTGGTTAATGGCTGGCATGCATAGGTAAATCTGGCACACGAGTAGCTTGTTAATGTGTTCCCAGAAATGTGAGTGTGCTGCTAGAAATGTAGGGGGCTGTAGAAATATAACTGAAAATGTCACGTGAACACATCCAGATATGTAGATATATAAATATAAATAAAATATATAAATACGTAGCAGTAACATCTGCATCCTGGACAGTTAGTATGTCAGATATAGGTCTGGTATATAATGAACTAGCCAAACCCATTACACAACTCAATGCACGTTGCCTAGTGTAATAATACATGTAGGGGATATACACCTGCAGTCAATAGGAATGTAGTGTAAACTATAAGTACATATAAGATGTTAATGGAGGTATCTTTTTACACCCTACTGTATGTGCATAAACAATGCAATTCCACACCTCAATGGGTATGTCTAATCTCAAAACATTTGTTGGGACATATGTCCTATTGTTCTATAAATATCCGCATTTACTTTGATGCATGTGCCCTGTTCAAACACCACAATCTTGGTGGCCTGTTGCCACCAATCATTCCTGCATGCTGTTGGAATGTCCACTGTTGTTCAATATATGCATGTGTTATGCTTGCTGTTCAACTGTTGGAATCCTGGTGTGTTGGGTTAATGGGAATATTACTGCATGCTGTTACAACTAATTTGGAATGCTGTTGTCTATGTTGTCATTAAATACACCTAAACACAGAACGTATGGGAAGGCCGGTCCCAGCGGACCCACCTGTCCCTCCTCAGCTGGCGATTGCACCTGGCACCAGCAGATCAAGTGCCCAGCCCAGGCCCCCCTCCTCCATTGGTCCTGTGCCACTTTTGGGTGGAAGTGCTGCAGGGGATGGGGCTCGTCCCTCCCATGCAAGCGCGGGTGGAGGAGGGCCACCTGTCACCCTCCGAAGGGTCCAGGCTGTGGTGCGTAGGGAGATCCAGTGTTCAGTCGCTGATCCCCTATGCCAGCTCAAGGCAAGAGTGGCACGACTCACGGGAGAGCCTGCCCCTCCTACGCAGCCCTCAGCACAGCCACCCTCCGGGCTGTGAAGGTGCAGTGGTGACTGCCCATGGGTGGGGATCTCAGTTCCATTGTTACCATCTGTGGGCTCATGGGCTTGCGATTTCCAAACATCCTTCCCCGTCAGTTGTGTTCACCCACCCCATGTGTCATATTCCGCCCCTGTATGCGTCTTGTTTGTCTTGTCTGTTTACCTCCCCAACCTACCTCCCACAACATACCTACTTCCCCTACCTCACATTCCACTCTCACCTGAAAAAAAAAATGGGCAATCTGCTCCTGCAAAAAAATTACGCCCCATACATAGCTGCCCATTTTACACAAATGTCCGCTGGACACAGACACTGAAATTCAATTGGCAGTACAACAGACTTCGTTGTCCTCACCCCTCCCTCAGGGGTGTAAGGCTTCAAAATTCCCTCCAAATTACAAGTATATGCACAGCTGTTGCTGTTAAAGAAATGGGCAGCTATGGACCTTCCCTACACCCGTCCTGCACATCCCGAGCTGTTTTCCCTACTGTCTTTCCCCTCTTTGTGCCCCTTTTGCACCACTTTCCTATCTCCCCATTTTCTTTTCTTTCAAAGAAATGAGCGTGGGGGTTAGTGGGAGTAAGCACTTTTAAGCAGTAGTAAGCGGGTTTGAGTGAGTGTGTGCGCTTAGCTTAGTATTGCTAAGCATCATGCAAACCCGCGCAAACCCACTTACAACTGCTTAAAAGTGCTTTAGTCACCCTGCATATGAGGGGCCTTGTTCTGCTCAGCAGCAAAATAAAACACCGCTGCCAGTCTTGAACCCCAGACCTTGGACACACTCGACTGCATGAAGTACCACTAGGCCACAGTAGATATACAGTAGGATGTTGCTGAAATATATATATATATATATATATATATATATATATATATATATATATATATATATATATATATATATATATATATATATAATGCATCAGAATGTGTGAATATAAAGGAAAGGTAGGAATGCCATAACACAAAACCTGTTCTGTGGAACTATACCAGCAGTTGTTGTGGAATTGCATTACATGACTGTGATAACAGAACCAGACATTCTAGCAGTAAATACTGTTACAGCAGCACTTCACAACCCCCACACAGTATCATAGCAGGACAATCCCCACACAAATGTACAAAATACCAGTGTATTCAAGGTACAGCAAGGATGTAGGTAGGCATACTCAGTACTGGAATTGTCCAGTTTCATGTGCAGCCTGTGATAATGTCAACAAAATAAAAAGCACAAACACTGCAGAAGTGAGTACATTAATATCCACAGTATAGATGTTCCCAAACAGTTCATGTGCCAAATGGAAACATCTCAATAACTATATATGTATGGCAGCTCATTGTAGATGCTGTAAACAAACTCCATACTCCCGTGTATCTTGTGTTAGCATTTCTAGGGGTGAGTACAATTCTACACTGTCAACTGTGTACTGGTAGAGGCAACATTCAGGTCTGAGTACAACATACAAATAACTGGCTACACCCTTAGCAACATTTAAATGAAGTATACCAACCTTCTGACTTACACTACGGTATCCATAGCAAACAAGCATGGGCCCCACTTTGGAAAGCTGAAAGGCCTATGCCTACCCGACCTAGCAATTTATAGCATTGGGTTGCTATGACAGTGAGTACTGCAATTACCACACAGCAGGCTGCATGCAATTACCAAATGGTGGCCACCAACTGGTGCAGGGACCATCACATGCACATGTGCAGATACCTCTAAAAGCAGGCTGTACTTGCTGTCCACACATACAATCATTTCATTGCAGCCACGGAGAGAGAGAGAGAGAGAGAGAGAGAAAGCAAGCAAGCAAGCAATCAAGCAAGCAAGAAAGCAAGAAAGAGAGACACAGAGACACACACAGACAGACAGACACCAGCAACAACAACAGCAACAGCCACAGCAACAGCAAAAAAAAAAAATCAACATAAAAAAAAAAATAACATATATATAAGAAAAATTTATTACTACACACACAGAACGTAATAATACAAACCCATACAAAGTAAAAGTATGTAACTGATATGTATTTACTGGCATGTAGTAGATGTTTTAGAGGAGTACTCTACATACTTTGAATCATCCATATGTGGCAGCAGTACGTATCTATGCACAGATGCCCTGCATAACTACTGCCATGGAGAAATCAGTGTGTAGGTGTGTGCAGTGGGATATGACTGTGATATATGTAGTTCAGCATTAAATGTCAAACATCTGATCCATGTTATCTCTGTTCTGTACAGTAGTGTGTACAATGGCTGTTTGGGGGAGTAGCACATACAGTTATATAAACAAGGATGTGACAGAGTAACAAATGCATGATAGTCATATTAACGTGTAGCTTAGCATTGGCAACAGCTGTACCAGGCTAGTATGCTAATCTAGCATTTGCAGCTATATATACACCCTCTAATATTACTGTGTGCTCACATGTGACACCTGTTCATGTTGCAGCAAGACCCAGAAAGTCAGCTGTGAGGTCCATGGACTTACAACAGTGTGGACCTTGTGTGTGTATGGCACACACATATGGAGAGATCTGTCTGTGTCAGATATATTAGCATCTGTACATGTGCATAGAGCAAGGGACATACTGCAACTGTTTGTGAAGGTTGGACATATATATGTTGTTGAAGGTTGTTATGTGCATACTTTTATGTAGGTTGTAGTGTGTGGCAAACAAGACAGCATACAGTGCTGGTATATGACATGTGGTGGTTAAACGCTGTGGGTATGAATTGTCAGGTTTGCAGTGTTGCAGCCAGTGAGGCCTGCTAAATCTACATCTGCTAAGAACACCTTCAATGCATTCCGCACAACACTGTGCAATATTAGTACATAACGGTATACCTCGCAACCTTCGCATAATTGATATTCCCACCATGAAAGGTGGACCGTATATGTGCCTATATGGATATCTATATGTACACCAATGTATGTTTATATTTATGTGTGTGTGTGTGTGTGTGTGTGTGTGCATATATATATAGAGAGAGAGAGAGAGAGAGACAGGGTCATATTTACTGCAACATATGGCTGGTGACAAAGCCATGGACTCAAGCTCAATATTGAAACTGCATTGGCATCCCTTCTGGCAAAAACTCCGTACCCATGAACTACCACATAGGTGGTAGTCTACCTAACACCAAAAATGTGATAAGAGACCATGGGACACAGGTGAACTGTAGTCTCCCCTTTGATAATCATAGTGACACACTAGTCATGTAATCTGTCTACCTGCCACACCTCCTCACAAAAGGTGTGTCATCCAGGGAAATATAGGTCAGTGATCCCCTCTACTCAACACACATAAAGTCCATTATAGAGTATAATGCCCCATGTAGTATGTACCTCACAAGACATCCAGAGCAACTGGAAATGACAAAGACATACCTCACAAAGAGTAATACCAGCCTCAAACAGATGCCGTATGCAGACCATCCCACAAACCCACAACTACACTGTGTTGCATACCGCCTACCCAGAGGTGACCTCTGCCTAACATACTAAGCTATGTAAAAACCAGAGCTGTTGGACATGCTGCACGTAAACAGATCACAATCTCTGCGTGCTACACACTCTAGGGACCCAAACCTTCTGAACACAATAAACAGCACATGCTGGAGGGATAGATTCCCATCTCAGAGACATCCCATACTCTGGAACAAACCAACTATCCATAGCAAACAAAGCTCCCAATTAGCAGTCGTCATAAATAATCATGAAGATTGTATGGTAGATAGTGAATACACCCAGGCATTCACCTCTGTGTCTCTGCTTGACAGGGCCATGTGAAATGCAATGACCTGTGTGTCAAAGGCCAGAGTAGCATATGGCTAGGCTTCTATAGGCCCTAGGGCCAATAGTCTCTTACCTACCTATGAAGTGATACACACCCACATGTACTTGTTGCAATAATTGCTATGTGAGTTTGACTGAGTGTGATGGTGAATGTGTTGGTGAATGTGTCAGAGTTTGGTTTATGTGTGATAGCTTAGTGGGGAACTGTTTTTGTCATGGTATTATGTGTCCTAGCTGTGATCCCAGCAAAAGATGTGTATACAATTGCTAGGCTGAAAAAGCAGTATGCCATACATTCTGACATAGTCCCTTGTTGTCGACTGGGGTGCCCATTGTAGGCCAAAGCAGTACATGCATGCTTATTGAGTGTTACTGCTGGTGAATCCAACCCCTGTATGAACTGTAGTACTACCTGAGGCTGTATGCCTAAACAGCACAGTATGGTGTATGTCCACATTGATTGGAACCACTGTTCCATGTGTTCCTTGTAGTCCTCACAGATTACATACCTCAGGCATACGGTCTCGTAACTATTGACACACAGTACTGTAAGGTACACAGGTAAAGGTCATCTGTGTTGCCATACCTATGTGTCTGGCATGTATGTCTGATGTGTGTGTGTATGCCTGTACCATGGCCTCGGTCATATGTGTGTTACAGGGTATAGGTGCGTATCTAGCAACATGTATAGTGTAGTACAGCAGTATGCCACCTATAATCACGAATGTGCACATATGTTAGGCAGGGGTCTGCCATCAACGACTAGTGTGGTATACCGGTGATACTGTTACTGGACTTACTTTACAATCATTGCAATGGATTACACTTTTCATGATGCATTAGCATGATATATACCTCCTGTGTCTAGGTTGTGCATTGTGTCGTATACAGTGTGCCATGTACTGTTGTATAGTATTACATACTGTTGTAAGTTTGTTGCTGTGCAAAACATGGTTTGATATATAGAGTGTGACAGGCACTGTCAGGCAGTTGTGGGTTGAGTACTGACATGTGGTATTGAAAGTGTGCATCTTCTGACAGCCAATAGGTTGCTATATATGGCAGTTAATTGATATCTGTACATTAGAAATATATGTGTGCCTCATGACTTGCTCACACATATTGTTTCATTGTCTTCCAGGGCTATGTCCCACCATTGTAATCCTGCCTATAACATGGCGGAGGAAGAGGTCATAACATCCAGCCTGGTGCAGCAGTATGCCCTGCTGTTCTCTAGAACCAGCCAGGACCATCATGAGCGGACTGCGCTGTGGCAAGAGCTTGTCCGTCGGGTAAATGACATAGGCATGCATAACTGGACATATGAGCAGGTACGCCATCACTGCAGTGATTTAATTAGACATGTCTGGCAGCGTGTGTCTGATATCCGCAGATAGCAGCTTGCCACAGGTGGGGGGGTAGCCATCCATCCCCCTCACCAGAGTGGAGGAGCTGCTCCTGAGTCAGATGGCTCCTGGCCAACAACAACCCCAACAACTAACGTGTCATCATGGAGGCCGGAGTCACCCAGCAAGCTGACATGGAGCGTGCAGGTAACATGGCATAGCTGTAGACTACTGTTACCTCAATTGTTAGAGCATGCTTATGTGAGATGTGTACTGTGTAGTTAGACGATGTGGTGCCTAGTGTTCTGCAATGGTAATAATTATTAATACAATCTGTAGGCCTGTGACTGTCAACCATTGTACTACTGTACGATTGCAAACACACAGTAGCAATGCCACAGTTGTTTCCACTGACAAAGTGTCTCATATCCTTGTAGGTCCCTCTGGTGTGACAGCAAGGCAGCCGACCCATTCTGGTGAGTGTGTTCTACCTTTAATACTGCTAATTAAATGTGCATGTCATAGGTGAGGTGTAGGCCATGTACATGTAACACACATATACATAATGCATGCTGTGCATGTTTGCTGTGAGACTATGCACATCCCAGTAATGTGGGTAGCTGCCTAAAACACATACAATACACAGAGCATTCCACAGAATTGTGGCAACACTGATGTGGACATTATGCACACAACATACATAACACTGTCATACGCAGTACACGTTAACATGCTACACATGGTGTATTCAGACGCCCGCTGTAAGGTCACACTACAGTATCCCACACTTCATCCACACAGCACACATAATAGACCTAAGGGGTAGATGCCTCACATGTGGCTGTTCGACACTCTTCAACACATTACACATTCATGGTAGGCAATGCCCCCTATTGTGCACCTTACAAACCCATGTAACAACTGGCTATGAAATGGTGAATGTAGCCATGGTACTGCAGTTCCGGTACAGCATGGTATGTGCTGGTCTGGCACACATTAGTAGCCTTGAGTGACCACATGATGCTGCATGATGATGGCTCATGGTAGTACACCCCATCCAGTTACAGTGACCACAGTACTACACATAGCATTACCTGCTGCACCTCAGTGTTGTGTGTGTGCAAACATAGGCACCTATACACAATATGCATAGCAATCACGATTTGTACAAAGTGACACATATATGTCTTGTAATGCTATTGAGTGTATAGGTCACATGACACACACTGTGTCTGTGTGATGTTTAATGTTGCAGTTGTGTTGTAGCATGCCATGTCATGTCTGGCACTGGCATGTCCACAATATGTCCTACACTCACCATAACCACTGTACAATGGCCATGTTGAGCAATGGTATTCCATCAGGTAAACATGCACCACTCATCCTGTGTGTATACATAGCATGCATGTGCTAATCCTGTGTCCACAATTATCTGCTGAAGACACAGATGCTCTAATCAGAAATGGATATCTATGTGACACACAGATACACATCCAGCCATGGTATGTATACCTGTGAGAGATGGTGCAGAGAACATTGCAGAGCTTATAATACTTGCACAGCACTGTCGTGTCCATGTACACAGTGCATTCCAGGGTGAGGCCAATCACTGAACAACAACACACATGCATGAAAGACATGTATAGTGTTATTGGCAAGGGCTGTCAATACCCGCACTGCATGCTGTTGGGAAACACACGTCCTGCATGCTGACACGTGTGATATAACTGTTTGCCTTGTGATACTATACCCCACCATCACCCGCTATTGAGTATGTTCTGGATTGCTGGTGGTGTGTGTGTGTGGGTGTGTGTGTGTGTTTTAGTGATGAGTGCATCTGTGTGCATGTGTGCATGTGTTCATGTGTTCATGTGTGCATGTGTGCATGTGTGCATGTGTGCATGTGTCCATGTGTTCATGTGTTCATGTGTGCATGTGTGCATGTGTTCATGTGTTCATGTGTGCATGTGTGCATGTGTGCATGTGTGCCGACATCATGTACAGGTCGTAAAGTGTGTTTCCTGTCTTCCTCTCACAGGTGCTGACCTTGGGCTGGTTCACTGCAGCAGGGAAACTGATGTCACCAAGCAAAACAGTGATACTGATAATAGGTGTGTTGAGGCACAGGCATGCATGCCAGGGTCTGTTGTTGGGCCACCAATCGACAGTAAACAGCTGTCCACCCCATCCATGCATACAGTCATACTGCCAATACATCCATCACCAATGCCCATAGCTGAGGGACAGCGTACAGTTGGGATTGGCCAGGACAGTGTGGTATCCATGGCACATGCATCCCAACACAGCAGTCATACCCAGATGTCTGGAAGGGTAACACATAGGCAGATGTCCAGGGGTTCTCGTAGGAGCACTGCTGCTCATCATGCCACTGGCAGACGTGTCACAGGTCTGACAACATCACGCATGTTCCAGGCTGTCATGGAGGCACAGGCACGTATGGAACGCTACACCAGACAGGGACTAAGGGCACAGAGGGCACATAACACCGCCGTCATTGACAGTATCCATGACCTAGCAGGTGCCATCCATCATTACACCAAGGTCACTGATAGACGTTGGGGAGAGACATTAGATATCCTCTGCAATGTCATGTCCATGTGTCAGGACAGTGCGGGATGGTTACGTCATCAACATGGACGTATGCCAGCAACACCAGCAGCTGGCAGTTGCCGCGGACGTCCCTCAAGCCACAGCCACTCCCGTAGTGCCAGTACCAGCCCCAGCAATGTTGGGGGTGGGCTGTCCATAGAACATCCTAGAAGACCACATGCACATGGCTCTGGACAGTCCCAGCAGGGACCTGTGTCCAGTGTACATCCATCCACCTCTGGGGATAGAACCCAGTCTGGCTTAGTACCTGATAGTGTCAGCAGCACCCCTGCAAGGCACAGGTACCGTATCAGTGGCCAGAGACGGTGATCTGTGAAGCCTCACAGGTACAGTCTGTGGCTGTCCCACAAATACCTGTATATGGCAGCCACATGGTGGAACTGTGTGCATGCAGACGCACACACATACTCCAGACACCTAGGGCTAACACATACCCACACACATTATATCAACATTGGCCCATTCCAGTATTCTTGCCCCACACACACACACACACACACACACACACACACACACACACACACACACACACACACACATAAATGTCGATTGGATGGCTCACTGAAGGCCTCTGGCAAACCAAAAACACACCCTGTGCATATGATGAAACCTGTGCCGCCTCCTGTCATCTGTAACATCGATGCAGGAACAGGCTACCGTGGTGCTGATGCACAGGGTGTCTTTATAGCAGTATAGCAATGATAGCATGTTGTCAGCAGTACAGTGTAATGATATGCTTGAAGGTGTAGCTGAGCAGGCATTAATGCTATGATTGTCATTGTAGTGCTGTTTACACCAGTGTTGGTTCCAATTGTGTATTGTCTGGCCACGTGCCACTTGGCTGATGTATGCAGTATTGGCAGCATGTGTTAGAGAGTGAACAGTATGTGTGGGATGTGTGTAGCACAGATTTGCAGGTGTACAGTTGTGAACATGGTGGAGGTGCACTGTCTGCATGTACGTGCATAGTGGACATATGGCCAGGGTGACATGCTCTGCATTACACAGTAACACTCCATAGTTTCTATTGGGGGCCAGTATGCATTGTAGTACACACATTTCAGAACCTGACTCATGTGTGTATGACATGGTTTGACACTGTGCTGTGGGTGATGCTGTTACTATCTGTCATTGTTTTGCATTCTGGTAGTATACATCACTTCCACAGCCTGACCATAACCAATCGTTAGATGATGTCTTGACAACCAACACACAGATGTAGGACACACAGCAACATTTGGATCCTTCAGCTACTATACTATGCCAGTAACCACTGGTATTCACCTGCACCCATTACTGAGACCACTCCTGTTTGGCATATAGCTCTCTTAGGTACAAGCAATCACAGTAGGGATATGTCCGTCCACGTCTGGTAATGCATACTGTGGCCTATAATGCATTCTCCAGATGACACACATCCTGCACAAGGGTATCATACATACAGATGCCTGTTATCAAACCCATGTTGGAAAGCTATAAGCCAAACTAAGCATAGTCATCCACCTTTACGGAACACATTATCCCCATAGTACCACATAGGTAGTAGCCACCAACATGATGAACAAGTACCAATATGTACATGCAACCAAGTGTTACGTCATCTGTCCTTTGTTAATCACATTTCCAAAGGTATTTTGAGATCCCTCGGTGGATCACATAAGCAATAAGGGGTCTGCATGCATATCCACAAAGGTTGTTCAACACCTGTTATGAATAGTCATCGGTGACAGACTTTGCTGCGTTTGAACAGGTCTGACATATACCTCGGCCATAGACCCTCACACACACATTCCAATAGGAACTGTAATGACTTTGTGTGACACAGATGACCTAGGCCAGGGATCACTGCAGTGGCTGGGCTTGTCACAAGCATACAGATGTGACCTAAGGTCTGGGAAGCAGCAGCACAGTCTGGCAAGGATGACAGCTGTGTTCTTGGAGAAAGCAGGGTTCCCACACATGCAATCATTGAGGTAACATGTACGTATATGTATTTGTCACACAGCTAGCTCACATGTGCAATGCATACTGATATGTCATACAGTAGTAAAAGCAAAACCCACAACACATTGACCAACAGTGTCACACACATACACTCACCAAGTGCAGGATTCAAACCCCTACCTAACTACTTCATGATACTAGAGGAGTACGCATTAACATGACGCGCTATACATATATTTGTAGGATGGTGACATCATCAGACTTGACAAAGGTTACATTACCACTTTTGAGGTGTTTCACTACTCTCCTAAAAGGTTGCTCCTTCCCAAGGAGACCACACACATACACACACATATAGTTGTCCAGTGCAGGATTCAAACCCCTACTTAACTACTTCATGATACTACAGGAGTACGCATTCACACAACGCACTATACACATTACTGGGAGTTATCCTTTCCACAGGTATATTTGTAGGATGGTGACATAATCAGACTATACGAAGTGGGTTACATTAGGTGACATTAGATGGCCTACATTGAAGGAATGTCTAAACACTTTGGCCATGTGATCATCAAAGGTGAGTTTACTATCTACCTGTGTCCCCAGGGCCATAATGACTTTCTCCGTACATGCTGGATTACCACCTATGTGGTAATTTGTGTGCACTTTGTATTACCCAAAGGGGATGACTATGCATTCTTTGCCATTCAGCTTGAGGGCATTGTTTTGACACCAGGTATCTGTCTCTGTAAGACACTTCTGGAGGATGTCTGTGTCAGCTGTACACTCATTTATGGACCACAGTTTCCAGTCATCTGCAAACCTGTTCAGCCTTACACCTGCCGTGCTTGCCTGTACCTCTGAGCAGTATCTACTGAACAGGTGGGGTCCCAGGACCAAGACCTGTGTGATGCCATTTGTGACTGGCTTAGAGTTGGACATGGCACCCGCAACTATGAACATGTGTGTTTGATCTGTGAGCCACTTGGCCACCCATCCTGTGACATAGCTGTTCATGTTCAAGCTGGTACACTTGTCCATGATGACAGAGTGAGGAATGGTGTGGTAAGCCCTTAGTGAGGTCCAGGTGGGCTGTGTGGACTACTTTCACCTCCATCTATGTTCACGGTAACTGTTTTAAATTAGTCAACTAGGTTTGGGAGCCTGGCTCTGCCTTTAACAAGGCAAAGTTGTGTAGAGTCCAGTGTCTGGAGAGCTCCAGTGTCTCAGTGTATGGGTTCCATGACAATTTGCTCAATAGCTCTGTAGACCAGGCTGAGTACACATATTGGGCAATGATTTCCAGGTTCTGTTTTGGCACACCCTTTGTGGAGATGGATGACTGTTAGTGTATGCCATTCTTTGGGTACATAGCCTGTGGTACGCTTGAGTCTGGACAGTGAATGTAGGTGAGGGTGTAGTTCCTTATGGGCCTAGTGTAAGATGCAGCCTGGGACAACATACAGTCACATTGATGCTATGTTCTTAGCTTTGGTGAGGGCTGTCTTTACCTGCATGTCCATGACGTCTGGGTCTCTGCATCCTTCTGTGATGGACACAGGCCCTTTTGGGGGTGATGGGGGGGAGTTTACACTGAACTTGTCCCCCTGGGTGTGGGCAATGAAAGTTGGTTTGGTGTATGTCATTCCTTTTTTTAGTAGCTGACAGCATATTTGGAAGTTGACACCTACATGTCTGATATAGCTACAGAAGGCTTTGTGGTTGTTGTTCTTACATTCCTTGGCTATTTGTCTTTAGACACCATCCTTGGATTATTTTAAGAGCGATCATTGTTTCTTCATGATAATGATCAGTGATGCCTTCCCTTTAGTGAAGTTGGATCTATCATGTGTTCGTTTCCTCTTTCTCTTGTCTAGCTTATTTATGGACAACAAACACCTGCGTGTTGTCCTATTTTTGGAGGAGTGCATCTTGGTTTTATTTGTGATGTCTCATTCCATGCATCCCTGTAGATGCTCATAGGATGCACTTGTAAATGATTCTGCAGATTGCATACCATTATCCTATAGCAAGGGGTCTTCGGAACGTTCCACTTTGGTCTTGGGAAGTGTGCAGTTTGCTTTTGCAAATGTCTTCACAGTGGTTTCATTGACTGGGTGTGGGGGCGGGATGTGGATGTCCAGTGTGATTACTTAATGATCTGATATTACCAGTGAGGGTTTATCTCTGTTGTGGAACACTGGTACCCCATGTTGGTGATGATCATGTCCAGTATGTTGTCACCTCTAGTGGGCATGCTGACCAGCTGTTCCAGGGTGTTAGAGTTTCTTAACTCTAGGACACATTGGGCAAAGGACATTGTATACGAGTAATTCACCCACTCAATGTTTGGGTAGTTGTAATCTCCTCATATAATGGTGTTTGATAGGACCTTTATATTTGCCATTGTTCTCCAGAATGCTGAGTGAGGTTCCTGAGACAAGGTACGTAATCTGTAGCAGGCTACAATCTGATGGGCAGCTTTGCCCAATGTTAGTTGCACTTGCATGGTCTCCAAGGCCTCATGCTGTGCCAGTAACCTGGAGGTGTGGATATCCATAAGGTAAATGGCTACACCCCTTCCTTTTGTATTTCACTCGTGGTCTTGGGTCCAAAGGTCAGGGTGATTGTGAGTGTTTTATGTGGATCATATCCAACAGCTCTATGTTTGACATAGCTTTGTATGTTACGCAGTGAACACCTCTGAGTAGGCGATATGCAAGGGAGTACGGATGGAGCATTTTGCGATGGTCTGTGTATGGCATG
Source organism: Protopterus annectens (assembly GCF_019279795.1). Classification (NCBI taxonomy): domain Eukaryota; kingdom Metazoa; phylum Chordata; order Ceratodontiformes; family Protopteridae; genus Protopterus; species Protopterus annectens. The sequence goes on along the minus strand of NC_056737.1, from coordinate 1,044,878,318 downwards.
TATTTCAGGCCACTAATGCTCTTTGTGAGGTATTGCTGCTGGCTTTCCAGTTGTTGTAGTTGTCTTGTGAGGTACATAGCAACAGTGGCGTTGTACTCTTTTAGAGTTCTAGTGAGTGGTGAGTAGAGGGGAACAATGTCCTCTTCTATTCTGCATGAGACACATTTTGTGATGAGGTGTGCCACATAAGAGGGTTTCCTGACTACTGTGGGAATGTGCTCATCACAGTTGTATCCACTGTCCACCTGTGACCCAGGGTCTCTTGTCACGCTTACAGTGTGACATATACTACCACCTATGTTGTAGTTCTTGGCTACAGTGTTTTTAACAAAGGTGATGGTAATGCACCTTTTGGCATTGTGCTACAGCCCATAGCTTGGACAACAGCCATCTGTTTCAGTGAGGCCCTTTTGTAGGATGTCCACATCTTTAGTGTTTACAATGATGGCTCCTAGTTTGCAGTCCTCTGGAAACTTCAGTAGCCACAGGCCTTCCATGTTAATGTTTACTTCAGGGATGTTGATACTACACAGCCTGGGAAGTTATCTAGTCCCATGCCTGCTGTGATACTGGCTATGGAGAGTGTTTTTTACCTGTGCATCCGTGATGACAGCAACTTTGCAGTCTTCCATTATAGACATGTGCACTTTCATGGGTGAGAGGGGGTAAAGTTAACAATGATCCTATTTGCCAGGGTGTTGGCAATATCAGTTGGCGCTGTACATTTAGTGCCATTGAGCTGTAACCCAGAACAGATCTGAGTGTAACCATGACATGGACCTGTCTGTTGGGCAGAGATCTCCTGAGTAGAAAGTATGCAACAGAGTACAGACTGGGTTACATTTCAGTCTTGTTGCATGGGGCAACTATTTGAGGCCAGTAATTCTCTTGTTAAGGTACTTCATTGGTGTTTCTAGCTGCTGAACGTGCCTAGTCAGATTCATTGCAAGTGTGTTGTGGTACTCTCTGACAGGTCTGATGACTGCTGAGTTGTGGCAACCTCCTTTGACCTACATACACAGACCTTGGCAGTTTGTGTGAACACATAGCAGGATTTTCAGACCACTTTGTGAATGTGTTTCTGGAAGTAGAGATGACTATACACATTTGTCCATAGATCCCTTATTATCACATCCGTATTTAGCCTAAGTGTGTGAGCATGCCCAGTATGACCTTTCAGTATCTTCCTGCCTGACATTTGCTTCGTTTCTTTAAGTGTGTAAGCATGCCCAGTATGACCTTTCAGTGTGATGCTGAATGAAATCCACTACATTTGTTGGAGTGTGTGAGCATGCACAGTATACACATTTATAGTATATGTGTATGGTAAATCAAGTTATATTTTTACAGCAGGGCTCACCTTTGTGTCATAGATCAACAGGGATCATGCTGTGCCTGCAGGGCTTCCAGGAGACACTTTGCATAGACTTATCAACATTTCTACATACAGGGGGGACAGCTATTCTTTGTACATTTCTACCCGTGGGCACACCAGATTGTTACCGTGGGTGTACATAGGATGTGGGTTTCACCTGACACTTATACACATTTGCTGTGCCTGCACTGCTATGTACAGGACACCATTACAGTCTGTACTGTTGCCTATCGTACTGGCTTGAGGCATACTACTGTACTACAGATCTTAGCATCCAGTGTCACGTATATTAGCTTGCGACTTCATAGCCTACACAACCCACATCACAATGCCTGGCCTGATGTTCTCTGTCTGCATAGGCGTGTGGGGAAGGTTACCCATTTGCCTCTTTAGGGGCATGATACAGCATTGCTTTGTGTTTGCATTAGTGTACAATTGTCCTGCTGTGTCTATGCCACTGCAATGCTATCATGGCTTAGTGGTTCAGTACTGTGACTACATTGCACAGTAACCTGGGTTCAAGGCCTGTCACTGCTTTTTATTTTCATGCTGGCCAGACCAGACTGCTTAAGGAACAGTAAAGCAGATATGAGCATGTTTATCTGACTTTGCTCAACTTACCCTGACCTTGCCCAACATTGCACGAGCAATTTTGTTTACATATACTAGATATTGGTGAAAGCTGCTTAGCACTGCTTTATATTGCTTAAAACATGGCAATCATGCCTCAGGTGGTGCTGCAGGGTTGCCTATGTCAGATGCACATACTGCACTGCCTATACATGTTTGGAAACAGGTAGTGTCAAGTTAGGCATCTCTTTTATTTTATGTGCGAGTCAGAGAGAGGTATCATTTCCATGGTTCCTACTGAGCCAGTGTATGTGCTATGTGTTGCCTCTTTGCCAAGGACAAGGCATACTGGGCATGCCTCCTTCTGCCTACTGGGGCAGGCTCAGGTTGTTCCTCCTCCAAGTCACGCTGTGCCTGTGCAGGCCTTGGCAATGGTGGGGGGCTGTTTGGCCCTGCCCCATGCTGTTCCTGCTGCAGCTGTTTTCGCAGGATCATATTGTGTAGCATGGCACATACCATGACAATTTGGGTACATGTAGTTGGTGAGTACTGCAAGGCTCCACCAGATGTGTCCAGGCACCGGAACCATGACTTGAGCATCCTAATCACACGCTCGATTACATTTCGTGTTTGTGCGTGTGCCTCATTATGGAGTTCTTGTTCAGGTGTGTGTGCATTTCTGATGGGTGTCATCAGTCACGGCTCCAGTGCGTATCCAGCATCCCCCACTAGGTGACCGTCAGGGATGTCCCCATTGGCAAATGTCTGGTACAGCTGTGACAGATGCCAGATATAGGAATTGTGGTAGCTTCCAGGGCAGCCAGCACACACATTCAGTATTATGCCCTGGGCATCACACATGACCTGGCAGTTGATGGAGTGGAAGCCCCTGCAGTTGATGTAGGCCCTACCCCGCTCACCAGCTGGTGCTTTGATGTGTATGTGCGTGCAGTCAATTGCACCCACTACCTCAGTGTATTCCGCTATTTGCTGGAAGAGACACATATTGCTGGCCAATACCTCATGAGAATTGGGGAAATATACATGATCACCGACATGTGCTGACATAGCATTCAGGAACCCGTGCAGTACCCTTGATGCTGATGCCTGTGAAATCCTCATCATATCACTAGTTGGTCTCTGGAAGGTACCTGTTGCTAGTATTCTTAGGCCAACACATACCTTGGTTTCCACTGAGATGGGTTCCCCTCTGTTGGTTCTGTGTGTGAGGCGTGGCCTGCACAGCTCAACAATTTGCTGCAGGAGGTCTCTGTCCACTCTATAGTGCTCCACTATCTCCAGCTCATGTAGCCCCTGGTAGGTTACCCTGGGTCTGTACACTCTTCTCCGTCTCTTCACTGTGGGTTGCTCAGCAGCATTCGCAATGGCACCACCCTTAGAATCTTGCACATGTTGCCTTATAACAGCAATGGCAGCCCCTAACATTTTTATGTCTCAGTTTAAGCTTTTTAAGTTTTCACTTCTCTTTGTAGACTGCAGTGTTGCAGTGTTTCTGAGAAAAACATGGGGGAATGTTGTTTGCAGAGTTTTAAGTGCTGGGCTGGGCTGGACTAGTGTACTGCCTGTGTAATTGGCTGATTCTGATTGATTTCACCTGGCAGCTCTGCTAGTTCTCCTTGGTTAACTTCCTACTACTTCTTTTCCTTCCTTTTCCCATTTCTGTTTCCACAGGGGGCAGCGCCATGCAAACAAGCGCAAACACGTGCACACGAGCGCACACGCATGCACACAGGCTTACACAGGCTTACACAGGCTTAGGCGGGTGCACATTCATGTATACAAGCTTAGACGGCCTTACACAGGCTTACACGGGCGCACACACGGGCACACAGACTTAGACAGGTTTACAGGCGCGCACACGCTCGCACACAGTGTAAGCAGCTTTACAAGAAACTTTAGTGATAGCCACGGCGTACACCTTCGGTTTCTGGATTTCAGTTTAGATAACTGTAGACACACCTCTTTTAGTCCTGAGTAATTCACAGCAAACACATGCCACTCTGCTCCAATAAGCTTACAGTCTTTTTGATACATACCCCCTCATGATGTCACCCATCTTCTACTCTGTTACTCCCCTTATCCTACTCTTACACTCTAGGGACATGGTTCACATTGCAGGGAAAATTGGGATTCACTATCCTTATCCTCATTTGCATAGGATTGCCTACTAATGCTTGGTTACATCTCTCAGACTGAGCTTCCCCCCTTAGCAACCTCTACTCAGTAGCCATGTTGTCTTCAGCCTGCCATTCACTTGCATGGCAGATGAATATTTTGAATAAAATCCCTATTTGTGGCTTTTATTTTTTGTTTTTCTGGTTTGTAGAGTGCAGCACGTTTCTGCGGTGCTGAGCTATGCTTAAACATTGGAGATTGAGGGAAAAAAATAATTTGTTTTTTATTTTGCAACGGAAAAAACTGCCAATGGCCGTATATTTGACCATTGGCATGCTTCCTCAACTGGATGCATCCTTTATTTGGAGCTGTCATGGCTCCGTTTTGCTATTTGCAGAACAGTACTCAGTTGCCAACCGAGTACATTTCTGCAAATAACACTACTCTTACTCGGACAGGTTATTGTTTCCTGGATCGCAAATTTACCTCACTTGCATAGCTTTTGGCAGCAAATGAGGTAATTTGCATAAACTAACTCTGTCCGTGCAAGAGTCGTTTTAGGAGCTCTCTTGCATGCCCCTGCCAGCTGTTCCTGGATTGCTCGGCAGACATGTTGGCTGCATGGAGTCTTACTCTACTCTTAGACTCCATGCAAGCCTTCATGAATCCGGCCCAATGTATTAAATGGCATTATACTTCTGAACTAAGCACTCTTTAGATCCGCTTTTGAAATGACATATTATTAACTAGCTACCGGTACTAATTAACATGTGAAAAGCATTAAAAGTGTTTTCCAGAAAAAGCATTGTTGTAGAAACAAACTTAACTATAAAATGTTGATCATATGCTTAGAATTAATACATATCCAGTCTATCTTTAATCTGGTTTTATTGCCCGTGAAATTGTATGTCACTTTTCTAACCAATAACAGTCACTACCCTCTACATTTTAAAAAGAGCTTTTAGTGTACAGAACATACAACATGTACTTATATTTAAAAGAGGATGTAATAATCATTTAACGGCAATGCCTACATACATTTAATTTAACAGTGGTGACCTAGATTGGATTATAAAGACATTCATTTATGTTGGAGAATGTAGGATTTTTATTTTAGTGATGTATACTGGGATTCGAAAACAAGCACTGTGCACTGGCTCATACTACTGATTGTGGGGTTCACTGCACAAGGGTGAAGGTGATATACAATAACATCGTTTCTGGATCAGCCTCGAGCTGTATACACACATACGCACACATGCACGTGTGCGCACACACACACACACACACACACACACACACACACACACACACACACACACACACACTCACGCACACATACATAGACACACACACACACACACACACACACACACACACACACACACACACACACACACACACACACACTCACACACACAAGCATACGCACACATGCACACACACGGACACACACACACACACACACACACACTCACGCACGCATACATAGACACACACACACACACACACACACACACACACACACACACACACACACAGACACACATGCATATTTGTCAGTTCTTGGTTTTGTTGAACAGCTGTTATGCATGTCTGTTGTATTAATTGTGTGGTCCATTGATTGACATTTTTTGTTAGTCATCCACAACGTTTAAATATGAATTTCACTTTGGTCACAGCTGTGTGAGCCTGCAGTTAATATATATAAGTTAGAAGGATGTTGGGGACAAAGGACAAAGATCCTCATGGTAATATTTGTTTCATTTTTTTTCAGTGGGCGGGATTTTGAAGACATGCCTGATTGAAAGTTTCTGCATTGTCTTCTTCTTGTAATACTTTAAAAGTGTCAGTAACTGTTTAAAAGAATAATACTTTATTATTTCTGATTCTTTTTCAACTTTACTGGCTACATAAAAAAAATCAACTTCATGCTTCCAAGAAGAACTTCTTATGTGCATGATATCTTCTGCAAACTATATTTATGGAATCCATCTGCTCTCTTCAATCAGATGTTCTGCAAGGTCTAACACAAGAACTCTTGTGCCAGAGGCTTGCAATGCACTTGCTCACTGTCACTTGTCTGAAAACACAAATGCTCAAACTTTTACAACCTCATTCTTACTTAACTACTTAGCCCTTCCAGTATCCGGCTCTATGAAATTGTATTGCCTTACATGAACCCATCACTAACCCTAAAATGACAAACCAGTTCCTAACCCAGGCCTTCATTCCCTAAGCTCAAAACCCCACTCGCTCTCCTTAAACTAAAGTCCTCAGTTACTTCCTAAACTTAAAACATCAGCTCCACTTCCTAAACCTAAATTCCCAGATCTGTCTTTAAATTTAAACCTCCCAATTACAAAACCTAAAACTCCCCTGATGCTCCCTAACTCTAAACTCCCCTCCCACTCCCTAACCCCAATTCCTTAACCTATAGCCCCTTGATGATCACTGTCACAAGCTACACTCCCATCTCTATCACTACCTCAGCAGTGCTCTGGCATTTACCTAGTTCAAACTTGAGTAACACGTTCAGGTAAGGTGAGCCAGCTGCTTCCCAAACTTATATTCCAGTTCAAACACAAGCAGTAGCCTGAATGAGCTACAAGGCACTCACGTTCCTGGCTTTGACTCCATGGTCTATGTGCACTTGGGACTCAAGCACTTGTGGCAGAACCTGTTCAATCTTCAGAGTTTAGGAATTTCACAAAGCCAAGCAGGAGTCCCTTATAATTCTTGCAATTCCCTAAAAATGATAAGAGATGTTTCTACATAAAAACTGCAAAAAAAGGTCTTGGATTGTCAAAACTGCATCACCAATGTCGCATGCTAAGACAGAGACTGTTTAAGAGGAACTGCACTTAAGGGATTTCCGTTCAAATGGTCCTTCCCTGCTTCTTTCCTTTCTTTCCTCATGTGACTTTTCTGTGAAATTCAGACATTCTTATTTTATCTCACGTTGTTGCATTACTTTTGTTTATACAACTTATATCTGAGCCACTGAAGATGAACCATTTCAGGTAAATGGCATTACGTTTCTTCTGGTGCAATTTCACATTCATTTCTATTCCATTACACTTTAGTGACAAAGATTGAAAAAGTTACAAAACACATCCAGATTGTTTGGCTTGAATGCTAGTTACTGCTTCTGGTAAAACAATATTGTTCATGGTTCATAACTAGGCTAATGACCCCAGGGGGTCTTTTTAAACCTAGCTATGCTTCTCAAAGGTGCAAATCAAACGCTGTTCCTTGTATCTGTAAGGTAAACAATTCAACCATTATACCAACCCCCAATAAAAGTCAAGGACATATAGAGGTCTTGATGAGATTTGAACTCATGCCTCCTATATTACTAGTCCAGTGGTCGAACCCCTAAGCTACACAGACATAATGCATTTACTGATTCATCAATTACAATTGCTATTAAGTGGCACTGAATGCTATCAAATGCTACCACATGTATTTTCTTTAAATATAGATGACAAATTAATTCTTTACAAATTACAAATCATTAGTTTTGGAATTTTGTTATAGTCCCTAGCAAGAACATCATTAAATGATACACTGTCCTTTTCCATATTATCATATTGCTTGATTATTTATGTGTATAGCCCTTTACACCTTCCTGATTGTTTTCAATGTAGACTTATCTAACAGATTGTTATGAATTATATTTATTGTTTAATAAAGCCAGATTTGTTAGTTTGTTTTCAGTTTGAGTAGTCTTGAAAACTATTTCAGTAAGTAGTAAAAAAAAAAATACTAGCCAATAAAAATGCAATGTCCCATTGCAGACCATTTCAACCATAAAAGACCATTTAGACTACTCCCATTATAATTAATCAATGTCTGTACCTATCAATTGCAGCCACTATATTGACTGTGTATAAATCAGATATTTGACTGTGATAAAATGGCCACAGTAAAGTACACACAAATGTGCACTAGTACTGCAAAGCCAGGCTAATGACTAACTTGTCCATGACAGCAGAGTCACTTATTTGCATCCACAGACAGCCCCTATACCTAGTAACTGCGGCTACATTGTTGACAATGTACACTTCAAATGACTGATTATGTTGAAATAATAATATTAATAGTACTGTCCATAGTAATGTATTTCACATTTATTTCCTGCAAACAGAAGTCAGACTAAAGTATTCCAATTTGCTTCATGCCAATTATAATACTCCTGTAAAGCCAGCCTCAGATAATGTGCAAACAACATTATCAGTATGTTTTATTTATTATTTATTTCCATTTGTTTATCAGAAAATGTCTGACGGCAAACTAGCCCCATTTCAGAGGAGGCATGGGGAGAAAAGCTCCACAAGAAGGAATAACAGTAGTATAAATATACAACATAGAGAATACTTAGCTAGCATCACAATAACTATTTACAGTAGTACTGTATAATATACAGAATGCTCTGGTAACAATTAGCAGCATTATATATAAAGGGAGGATAAATATAGCTGATTGGAGGGGGAACTGTGCTCCAGAATTATTAAATACAACTGGAGTAAAGAGCATTTTTTGCTTTCTTGTAAACTTTGTGAACAGAGAGGAGATGCTTCTCAGTTTAATTCTATTGCCAGAGTAAAGTTGTAGTGTACTGCTTAGTGCAGGCCAGGGGCATTTTGGGGGTGAAACATTAATATGTGTGCAAATTGAAGTTAAGAGTAGGTGAAGAGGTTAGATAGCTCAAGCCAGTTCAGATGTCTGAAAGCAATACTGTGATATGTGGAGCATGGCTTGTTGGAAGCAAATTTGGATGTTTTATTGTAGCATTGCCCTAGCTATGTTTTCAGGGTATACTGGAAGTTGGTGAAAATACGTAAGGCATATAGACGTGTAGGCAGCAGGTAGGAGGATGTTAAGTGGATATTTGTAGTCAGATATTGTTTGGCCCTATAGAGCAGTCCTAATTTCTGATGTGTTTGTGCTTGCTTGTTGAATGTGAAGATTGAATGTCTTGATGTCATCTACTATAACCCCTAGTAATTTTGTATCAGAAACAACTTCAATGTTTGTTTTATTTACAGAGGTGATTTAAAAGTTAGCTTTACATTTTTGCTGACTGTGCACATATCAGATGTATGACTGTAGAAAAATTATGATCAAAATAATGCCCACATTAAAGTATTTGCTTCACTCAAACCACATGAGTTCTGCAGACCCAGCCCAGAATAATGAACAAACAACAGTAGCACTCATTTTCATTGACAGCCAGTCCCCATATCAAGTAATTATAGTAAAATGATTGACAGTATACAACACAGATGCCTGTTTGTGGTAAAAATAAATAATAGTAATAATAATGGCTGCAGTAATGTATTTCTGGCACACAGTAACCTCAATCAATTAAATTACTTCATACAAACATACACTAGCTTTGAAACCTGAGATTAACAACTTTAAACTGAGCTATTGACAAAAGGGTAACTTTCATCCATAGACATTCTGCCACCTCATCTGGCAATTATAGCCACTTTCTTGACTATGTACAACTCAAACCTCTAATTATGATACAAATAATTTGCAGGAGTAATGTATTTCAAATTTCTTACACACACACACACACACACACACACACACACACACACACACACACACACACACACACACACATGCACGCACACACACACACACACACACACACACACACACACACACACACACACACACACACACACACACACACACACACACACACACACACACACACACACACACACACACACACACACACACACACACAGCAGTTGCTTCCCGCAAACCACTATAGTCTTGCAAAGCCAGACCAAAATAATGAGGAAACAGCAGTCTGTCATTTTCGTCCACAGAGCTCTTGTATTCAACAGTTCTAGTCACTTTATTTTCTGTGTACGCATGTCTGAGTCTGATTATAATTAAAATAAATAAATATAACATGAAATATGTAGTAATCTATTTCAAATCCATTTTACTCAAAAGGATACTTTCTGATCAGCCACAGTAAAGTACTCCCTATAAAGCCATCCGCTGACCATATCTGGTTGCTTGCCAGGAATAAAAAAATATGTCATGGTACCACCAAAAATCAAGTTTTGCTGCCGCAGGGTTTGCACTACAATCATCCACTTTATCTTTAATAAATTAGTACTTGCTATGTTCAGCATATACAATGAGTTAGCAGTGCTGAATATAACTAAACTTTTGAAAATAAAATTATTTAATTTTTAGATGATCTCTGATATTACTATACTAAGTGGCAAGCCATGGGCCATACTGGAACTGTGGACCTCAGGCAACTTCCTGAATCATACCTATTAATACTGTCACTGTGGACACACCCTTAAACAATTCCTTACCACACAGCCAGTAATGCTTGATGTTAGCACACTTGGAGGGTTTAGGGCAAAGTAAAAATCATCACAGCAGAGCCATAGTATGATAGCAACCCATTCCTTCCATCCATGCCTGTCATGGGGTGGTGATCACTGAAAGCAGGAATCGTGCCAGCACTGGACCTCCTACTCTAGGTCATAACTGGAGTCACAGAGGTGCTGGCAACTGCAGGGATAGGAATCAGTGGGAGAAGATATTGAAAAGCCTGAAGTTAGTGATAGTAATGATGAACCATTAATAAGAAAAAAAACATTCTCATAGCTGTATATTTCTACTCAAGGCTTATACTGCTCAGTCATAAGTATAAATGTAGTTTTTCTCTCAGCAACCAAGTTCTGCTGAAATATCACAAATTCACTAACAGTAACTTAGTGTTTTGGCTTGAAATTTCATTGCATAAGACAGGGCATACAAGAAAAATATGTGAGATGATCCATAATTATGACATAATACCATCTTCCCCCTTTACACACACACTTACTTGCATGCATATTACCCATACACCTGGCACTTATAAATGAAGAGCAATAAATAAACTTGCAAGGTATGCACATGAAGAGAAGCAATTATATATCGCTGTTTGAGATTAGGACCATTCTTTCATTATTGTGATTCACATTTCACTGTTGTTTCCCTGCCTTCCTAGGGCAAGTCATATTGTATACTTTTACAGACGTATCAGAATATGTCTAAAACTAAACAGTGTACAAGAGTTAGCCACGGTTGTCCATGCAGCCAAAGCACTAGCGCAAAGAAAGACTTTTGAAAATGGCATTCACAAAAATCAAGGTTTTCTTTTACTTACCCTCTGTTAGGACCAGTTCTCTCATCTGGATATTACAGAGTAGACTCCTAAGGTATTCCATTAATGTGGGTGATAACCATTACCCATGTAGAGCACAGGATTAGTACCTGTCTACTCACAAAAGGGGGCCTTAATTGTAGCCAAGAGCAATAACATAACTTCATGCAAAAATCTAAGCAATGGTTATGTGGGAGTTAATCACTGCAAGCAAAACTGTTCAGCACCAGGGCATTGTCTGTGTTCTTCTTGACTAATGATGCTTTAAAACATGTAGCCCTCTCTCTCTCTCTGGTGTCCTGGAATGTTCATTCCAGAGAGAGCTACATGTTTTTTTGTGGTAAACAAATGAAATAAAAAATGAGGAGCCTAGTAGGGCTGAGGGTGTTTACTACAAGTGGAAAAGGTCAGGGAAATGAATCTGGTCGTCAAAGCCAGAATGGGAAACAAAGACGGCACCTTCCTTCTCCAGCCTTCCAGGGATCTCATCATCGTCAACATGCTGTTTGGAATGAAGTTTGACAGTGTTTACTGGTACTCAGTACCCAAAGCCAAGCAGAAAGTGAACCGAAAACTGAAGTAAAACTACTCATGAGCCAGGGCAAATCATTACAGATCATTGGTAAATGCCACAGGGCATGTGATATATCTACGGTTCCATTTTTCTTTCCCTGTTATGTCAGACATTCATTTTTTCCTAACAATCTAAAAATTAATTCATTTTTTTCTAACAATGACTATGAAATTATCACACATGGAAGCAGATACAGAAATGTATGCATGCTTCAAAACAAGTACCAGTACAGCATTCTGGGCATTTCAGATCTTGGGAGTTTTTGTTCTTGACCAAAACTATGCAGGAAGCTTTTTTATTTCACGGCTCCAAATTAATACAGCTAACACTGAGCTCACAGCTGACCTCCATAGAATACGTGCATACTGAAAAGAATGTCTGATGTCTCCTTGGAGGTCAGGCCCAAGGACTGTGTTTAGCCATGACCTGCACCTACATGGCAAAAACCCAATATATGGCAAGCTTGCAAACATTACCATATATATCAACAGGTTAACAGAATTCACATAAATGCAAGCAGTGAGAATACATATAGCAGATTTCAATTCAATGTAGCACTACAGAGCAAGTGTCTCTATAGTTAGAAAACAGTATAGAAGATAAAACAGTGAAATCAGACACAAATTAGATCCCAGATTTTACAGTGAATGTTTCAGCATAAATAGAGCATCAGTCAGCAGCACAGTAAGAAATTACAGCGAAGAAGCTTATGGTCAAAGCATAACAGGTTTTTGTTTTGCTACCCCTAACAAACCATAGACAAGTACGTAACAATATGCAACCTCACCCCCGAGAGGCTATTACAGGTGAGGGTGGGCACAATCTGAGTTTTAACTCTGTTGACAGGGCTGACCTCACAGTGAACAAATTGTTCTCAGAAGGAGTGCGATGCCCAGATATGGTGGATTATGTGGAGGACCGGAGACGTTCGGAAGGAGTACAAGGAAGGAGAAAAGAGTAGGCAGTTCAACCACTACATCAGCAAGTAACTGAAGGAGAGATGTGTTGGGGGTTATTGTGAGGTAGACTCTGCAAGAATTAATAGCTTTTTAGCAGCCATAGGCTTCATTTCAGTTCCCTTTGACTGCCATTCTTGAAAGAGAGAATGGAAAGGTATATAAGAATGAAACTGATTTTCAAATGAGTGGATAGGAGTGTGGGAATGTAAAGACAATTTAGGAAGAAAAAAGAACAAAAGAAAATATTGGTAAGTATAAAAGAAGCCATAACAGTAGGAAAAAATGATTGATTTTTTTTTTAATTTCTCCAAGTGTTTTGGGTTTCTAATACCATGACAGGAATGGACCCCATGCCTAAGTCAAACTAAAATTAAAGTTCATGAAATTAATACTGATTCAGTCTTTAATGTTAGCCAAAAGTGCTACTCGCAGCACCTGCAGTGTGCCCAGTAATGACTCCTTCTGCAATTTGTATGGAGTTACATGTATTGGTAACATATCCAAGTATTATTGTAAATTCTTTTTTGTAAGACCTGTTGCCCCCACTACTAGTGGAACTGTCTGGGTATCCTTCTTCCACATTGCCCTCATTTCAGTCTGAAAATCCTGGTATTTTATGAATGTGTGTCTTTCTGTACATAAGACACTGTAGTCATTAGGTATAGCAATTTCAATAATCAATGCTACCTTTGTCTTCTTTTTGTGGACTACTATATTTGGTTTTCTTGCATCTATTTATTTGAACTGTTGGTAGTGGGTGATCCCATGTTATATAAACTTCATCATTTTCTATGATGCTTTGTGGCTCATTTTTTCAATGTTTTTCAACCACTTCAATGCCATAATGTTTGCACAATCCCCAATGCAATGGTCTTGCCACATTATTATGCCTTTCAGTATACAATCCTTTTGCCTTTAGTATATCACGACCAGCTACAAGATGTGGGACTGTTTCCAGTTTTGTTTTACAAAACCTACATTTGTCCATTTCTCCCACATGTTCAATGGACTTTGTAAACCAATGTGTACGTAGTCCACTATCTTAGGATGCCAATATGAACATTTCATCTTTTGGTTTAATTCACCTCTCCTTAACCATTCCTGCATTCCTGGTCAACATAGGGTTGTTCCAAGAGTTTCCTATACTTGCAGCTATGTTTATGCTTGGACTTTGTTCCTAGATGTCAATGCTGTTTTTAGCATTAATTTAAGCCTTCTAAAATATTTCTTACTGAGTTTTATTCACATTTGTTCATGTTTTCTTGTTGATCCTTCATCAATTACCAAATATTTATACACTCCTTCTTGCTCAGGCTCTTTTATATCATGTTCCTGCCCCAAACTTCCTGCTTTAAAGGTTGCTTTTGCACATTTATCAAGACCAAAGGACATTCTTATAAGCACTTGCAGTTGTGCTTTCAGTTCCTCATCTGATGAACTATACAGTTTTAAATCATCTACAAAAAGAAGATGAGAAGTCTTTAAACTTTGTTGTTTTTCAGGAGCCAAATTATAGCCATGGCCTAATCTGTTAAGTGGACAGCTTAATGGGTTAAGGGCAAGACAGAATAGCAGCTGTGACGAGGAGTCACCCTGGAATATCCCCCTTTGAATCTTTATGTCTGGAATAATAATTTGTCCTTTATCATGGCTTAATTACAAAGTTGTCTGCCACTGTTTCATGGTCACTGTAATGTAACTGATCAGTGTAGGGTGTATCTTATACATTTTTAAGCACTCTTTAATCCATGAATGTGGGATAGTATCAAATGCTTTTTTGTAGTGAATCCATGCCATACTTAAATTCTTCCACTTTTTACAGTTCTCTGTTATGACTTTATTTATCAACAAATGATCGTTTGTTCCATATAACTTTCTTTTTTATCCTTTTGTTCGATTGCCATGATAGAGTTTTCTTCTAAATGACTATAAACTCTGTCAGCATCAATTCTGTTGTATAGTTTATACGTCGCCGGAAGGCAAGTTATTGGTCTATAATTTGTAGGATAACTTGCAGGTCCACTCTTAAGTTTTTCCTGTTATTAACCAGGCTGGTGTCTGTTCGGGGTGTACACATAAATAGTTCTTACTCATGGCTAAATCTTCATACAATGATGTTAATGCTTTTAGTCAGAAGTTAGGTACTGCATCTGGGCCTGAGGTTTTCCATTTGGAGGCTTTTCCTAAGTTTATTTCAGTCTCTCTGGCCGTTACTTCATCCCATTTCATATCCTGTACATTTGAACTTCTTATTCTTTCTTTTACGTTTTCTATCCATTTAGCATGTTTGTTATGTTCCACAAGATCTTCATAGATATTTCTCCAAAATGTATTTAGTTCTTCTTTTTTGGGTGGTCTTTCAATTCCTTTTGTCTTGTTTCCCAATTCTATATAGAACTTTTTGGGGTCATCAATAAATTGCTTTTTTTGTACTTTTCCTTTATATTTATCTGCATATCTTCTAAGTTTTTCCTCCTGTGCTGTTATTTTTAGTTTGTTATTTGCAATAGTGCAAGATAGATCCTGATCTGTTCTAATATTGTGCATAGCTTTTATCATATCTATCTCTCTGAGCAATTTATTTGATCTGTCCCTCTTCTATACTCTTCTAACAGTGACACTTCTTGTCTTAATTGCTTTATAGTTTTCTGTATTTGATATTTCCATGATGATATTCGATTTCTCCCCTTCCTTTCCCTCACTACCCTGTGTTCTTGTGGTAGAACTTTACTAGTTATTAATTTAACTGCACAGTAATATATCCTGTTTACTTCTGTTATATTGCATGGATCTCTATGGACAGTCCTAATTACTGTGTTCATTTGTTCTATTACATTTCTAACATTTTGGGTTTTATTGACTTTTGCAGTCTAATTCTTTCAATAATATTAATATGTCTCTCTATCTCTATTCAATAAAGCAACTCTTTTCTTAGCCCATTTTCTTCTAACCTGAAGACACACTTTTTGTTCTTCATTTCCTTCTGGTGCTCTATAGAAAGTTCCTTAGGTTCATAGATGTTTATTAGCCTAACAACCACAAGGGCCTTTTTAAGCCTAGCCATGCATCCCAAATCTCCGACAAGCTCTAATACCTTTTATACGTGTAAGCATGTTGCTGGGAGATGAACCATTTACAGGTTGTCTGTGTCCATTAGAGACATAGGTGCCAAACCAGGGATGAATTTCATGTTTCCCATCCAATTGTCCAAGTTGCACTTGAATTGAGTTAGGGAGGACCTCTGCTTCACATGGATGGGGAACCTGTTCCATAGAGTGGGTAGTTTCTGGGATACATACCTATCTTTCCAGCAGGTCCTATGTATATCACAGGGAAGGTTTAAGTCTTTAGAATGGGTAATTCTGGTGCTGTTTGTTTTGTGGATATGAAGGAGGTCCATCAGAATGGGGTCTTGACAATGCCCTGTATGCCAGACATAGATCTCCCTTCAAAAGCTTGTAGGAAACAGAATACAAGGATAGGGCCTCAAGGCAGTCTACATAGGACATATTACTTATGCCCTGTATTCTTTTAGTGAGGAACCTCTGTGGACATTCCAATTGTTGAATATGCCTGGTTAGGTAAATGCCAAAGGGGGTATTGCACTCATTGATAGGTCTGATGAATGCCAAATACAGTGGAACAATGACTTCCTTTGACTTAGATGCCATGTCTTTATTTATAGTTGTGCAACATAGAATTATTTCTTCACCACTGTAGACATGTGGTTATCAAAGGCTAGATTACTATCTATGTGTATTCCTAAGTCCCTGACTACTGGGTCACCTCTAAGGGGTGTATTTTCAATATGATAGTTACTATGGATGGATGACTTCCCAAAGGATACTATTATCCATTTCTTGGCATCTAGTTTTAGTCCATGGATCTGACACCAGTTGTTTGCCTGTGTCAGCCTCTCCTGGAAAACATTTGTGTCAGTGTGAGATTTAATAACAGTTCTTAATTTTCAATCATCTGCAAATTTACTTATGAGAAGTAAATGCCAAAAATGAGCGGTACAAGGACTGATCCCCAGGGGACTCCACTTGCGACTGGCCTCTTTGTAGAGGTGGACTCCCCAATTCTAACTTCCTGGGTCCTGTCTGTGAACCATTTGGCTATCCACCGGGTGACATATGGGTTTGTACCTAACCTCTTCAGTTTGTCAATAAAGCCCAAGTGGGGTATTGTGTCAAATGTCTTGGCCAGGTCAAGGTAGGCAGTGTGAGTGATTTTGCCCTCATCCATTGCTTTGGTGACTTTCTCAAAGAAGTCCAGCAGGTTGAGTAGGCATGATCTGCTCTTGACAAAACCAAATTGGGTTGGGTCCAGTGTCCAGAGGTTTACTATATCTTTATTGATCATCTCCATGATAATTCTTTCCATGGTTTTACATATACGACTAGTGAGACTTATGGGTCTGTAGTTTCCAGGGTCTGTAGATGATCTACCTTTGCGCAGAGGGATGACTGTTGCCTTTCTCCATTCATGAAGCATGAAGCCTGGTTGTAGGCTACAGTTAAATAGTAATTCCAGAAGGACTGATAGGTCATGTTTCATGCTGTTTAGAAAGCATCCTGGGATATTGTCTAGGCCCATTGATGCAGTGTTCTTGGTCTTAGAGAGAGCAATAAGGACCTGTTCCCTACTGATAGTAGGGGAAATTATTTTTGATGATATTTCCTGAGGAAAGGTTGAGGGGAGAGAGGGGTAAAGTTGGAGCTGAATTTTTCATCTAGGATGTTTGCTATATCTTCTGGCTCGTAGTTGGCTCCATTTACAATGAGCTCTGCACACAACTGTGTATTGCCTTTGGGGTTGTGGACATAGCTAAAGAATGCTTTGTGGTTGTCCTTGGCCTGGGAGGCCAAACTCACCACAGATTTGGTGCTGGTAGACTTTATTTGTCCTCTGAGTTGTTTGTTTAGTTTGATGAGTGTGTTTTTATCCTGCTGGGTGCTGCACCTCCTAATTTTTGCCAAGATTTTTTTCTTCCTGTTATACAACTAATTGATTTTGTAATTCCACCAGGGTGGCTTGTTTTTTGAGTTAGTTCTGTACTTCTTCCTGGTGGTACAGCTGCCTCTATGCAGCTATTAACATGCTTGTACAGTGTTTCTGTGAACAGTTCTGTATAGGCAGAGGTGTTCTCATGGTTTATGGGGGTTTGAAATTTTGCCAGGTACTCATTTAATAGCAGGAGGTTAGTCTTAGAATAGTTCCTGAATATTCCAGGTTTAGCTGGGGGTCCAGGTTTTATTTTGACTTCAAAGGAGATCATTTTGTTATCTGATCTTACCAGGGAAGGCATTACAGTAGGGGGTGTGCAGCAGTCTCCCATATTAGTGAGGACCAGATCCAGTATGGTTGCACCCCTGGTTGGTGTATTGACTATCTGGTCCAGGGGGTTTGTATTTACAAAATCCAGGAAACTTTGTGCATGTAAATTGGGTGTTGTATAGGATTCCTACTTAATAGTGGGGTAATTAAAGTCACCCATGAATATGGTATTGGGTTGGATGGTTAGTGTTTCTAATAAGTTTAAATATATGGTATGGGTTTCCTGGGTCATAGAAGGGGACCTATGACTTGCAAGTAAGTGGTACTGGATTTTGTCTATGGTGATTTAAACATGTTGCAGCACAAGTGCATTGTCCTATTTGACCAGCCTTGATGTATATTTATTTCTGATGTAAATAGAGACACCTCCACTTTTAGTTCCTGCCTGTGAAGTAGCTGGCCTAAATGTGTTGAAGACATTATGGCCTTGCACTGTTGGCGTGCTCTCCGCGGCTTTAAACCATGTCTCAGTGACCACGCAGACATCAGCATTCTCTAGGATAAAAACATCTTCTAGGGAATGGAGTTTTTTGTTTAGACTCCTAGCATTGAGTAGTAATACCTTTATATTTTCTTGGTTTTGATTTGCTATGTCAGAAGTACTTTCAGTTTGACATTGCCTAAAAAAGGCTCTATGGGGAAAGACAATGTTTTAGCTAATATTGAAAAGCCTAGCGGGGAGAGGTGCAGACCATCCCTGGCAAAGTAGCAAGGCCTGTTGATCATCTCCTTCCATGCTGACAAATATTGCACCACCTTAGAATAACAGCAGAAACTAAGCCAATTATTAAAGTCAATCATATTTTGTTCATATTGTGGCATCATCCTCGGAAAGCATAAAATGCTGCTCAGTGCTAGGCTCATACCAGTCTGAGACACATATTCCAAGAGCTCTCTTCATATAGTCTAGGGAGGTACATCTCAGGTCATTTACTCCCACACTGATTATGACTGAGTCATATTGGTAATTGTGACCCAATGACCTGAGTGCATGTGTAATGTGGTGGATCCTAGCCTCTTATAAGCAACTGACCTTAACTTTCTCCTTACTCAGCCTGGTGAGAGGGACATCAGTGTATCTCACAATGGAGTCTCCCATGACTAGAAAGCTGGATTGTATGGTGACTTGCCTTATAGGCTTAAAGGTAGAGGCTCCATGAGATGTAGCTTCCTGCTCCTTCCCTTGCTGTCCAGCTCCAACTGAATGTTTATACTGGTTTCCTGTGGAAGTCTCCAAAATATCTTCATTCCATTGGTTTCTCATTAATTTGGGTGTTCATTACTCTATCCTGCTGTGGTGTTTTCTGAGTTAGAGTTTCTGCACCGAATCCTTCACTTTGGAGGTGCTCCATAACCTCAGTTTCTATTTCTTTAACTTCTCCATTACTGATCTCCTTTCCTACTGATTCATAGAGAAAGAAGAATATGGAGCAGAGGATGTCGGTTGGAAAATCAGAAGAAACACAGACAGAGATAAAATAATAAGGATGAGGTAGGCAAGTAAGATGAGAAAAAGTAGGATACGAAGGACAGAAATTAATAACAGGACAGATGTGACAGGGAAAAGGAAATGGAGTATCTGGGGATCAAACATGAGGACTGGATAAAAGATAAAATGACGCAGGGATTCAAAAGAAGAACAGCAGGGAAAATCAAGAGGATAAAGTGAAGGAAACAAGGAAATGGCCAGGCAGGGACGATAGTTCGGGATCATGTAGGCAGACAAACGTATAAGGATATGGGGAGAATGGAACATAAAACAACGGTTAGAGGAATTAATTCATTTATTTCTCAGTAATTCTAGAAACTTCAAAAGGAAAATGGTTGAGCTAAAGCTACTAATGGTGCAGAGTCAAGCTGAAATACCTGATATTGTAGAAACATGAACCAATTAGAAGAATGGATGGGACATGGTGGTACTATGATAAAGATTGTTCTGGAAGAACTGGACAAACAAGCATGGAAGAGGGATGCCTAATGTAAGAATATGGGGTAGAAATGAGGAGACGAGACAGAAGTAAGGATAGTAGGACGAATATATTGGCAGCTTGAGGGTGAGAATGATAAGGAACTAAAAGTAAGGCTAAAAGTAAGGTATAGTGCAATAATATTGGTTGGAACAAAAAAGGGAAACTCGTTCATCAGCACGATGAAATAAAAGCTAGCCAAAAACAGAATAAAGGGATAGACAGAAAACAAGACTTTTTTTATGACAGAAAACCTTCATTTGCCAGAGGTGGACTAGAATTCTTTATGATCCAAAGCAGACACAAATAACAGATTGATTGATGTGCTTTGCACAAAATGCACCAGCTGAAACCATGCAAGAATGAATAATTTATCTATTTGTCTGTTGTGTAGAGGAAGGAGATGAGGTAAGGAGTCATGCAGGTATGGACTGCTCTGGGTAATCATGACCACACAACAGCATTGTTAATATTGGCAATCGAGAAGGAACCAGGATATGGCCACTCAGACCAGAGTGTCAGACTATGGGAAAGCAAGTGTCAGAGGACTTGGAGCGTATTTCTCAAAACTCTGAGGTGGTTTGAAGAGAGCAAAAGAACAGATGAACTATGGAAGCTCACAAAGTGCTATCTAGAAAGGGAATAGAAAAAGTGAAAGGGTGTGCCAAAGTGAACAAAAATGGAAAACTGATTTGATTTATGAAGGAGGTGAGGACAGCCATAAGACAAAAGGAAAAAAGAAAAATGCTGAAAGGACTGACTGAATAAAGGGCAAATCAATTGGCAGGATATGCACAGCTTAGAAATGGAGCATCTAAAGGTTTCAAGAGGGTAAAGAAAGAAATTAAGAAAAGATTCTTGGTACACTAAGAGAGGGAATAAGGCTACTGTTGTATATGCTGAGAAAAGGAAGAAGGTAAACCTGGGAATGGGTGAAGTAACTGGAGAAGGGAAAAGTATCAGGAGGCTAAGGAACATAGAAAAATCCTATAGAATATTTTACATGGATATTTATTAAAGGAGATGTCATGTAGGAGGTACTGATATGGTAAGGCAGCACAAAGCAGAGGAAGAATGAATAAATGCCGAAATCACAGTGAAGGACTTGGAATGACACTGAGTAGTCAAGGACAAAAAGAAAGTTAAAAAAGCCACAGGAGTTTGGTAAGACGTTTGAGAGCTATTCAGCAGGTCCCATCGAGAGGGGTTATTTCAGCAGGCTGCAGGCAAGTAGCAGCAATTCTAGTTTACAATAGTGGAGCAAGTAAGCCAGACTAAAGCCTTGGGCAAAATAAGCGTAACTGGACAGAAATCAAGACTTATAAAATTACAGGGGCAAAATTAGCTGCTCTGCAAGTTTTATAGAGTCACTACAGGTAAATGTTATCATACTAATCTGATAACGTTTTTTCATTGGGTTGCTATGGAAATGAACAGAAATAGGTTTGTGAATGTAAACTACATGGATCTATGTAAAACCTTTGTGTTGGTCCCACACTGCAGGCTTCTTTTAAAGATGAGAAGGATTAAGAAGGTAGCAGGCTTTATGGACTGGTATGGGACTGGTTATAAAACAGGAAATAAAGTAATAGTAGGGAGATATGACGGCTTATGAATGTGACAAGTTCAGTCTTGTAATGATTTCTCACGAGTCCAGCCCTAATGAGTGTGTTCAGTTCAGTCATAATACAAAGCATGGAATAGCAGATCAGCCCATTTGGTGGTGACACCAATGTTGAGAGAGTGACAGACAAGGGATTAAAGATGAAGACAAGCTAAGAAGACTGATGGCATTGTGTTAAAGGTGGCATCTTCATTTTACCCCTTCCAAATGCATGCTGCCCCACTTATGGAATGACACCCCAAGGACTGAATATGCAGTGGTGGAGTCAAGCAGAAGGACCCCAAGCAAGAAAAGGATTAGTGTGGCTGTCATTATGGAAACTTCCAGATGTCAGGCACAAAGTAAAAGGATAAAGGGCAAAGGGCATATGTAGAAAAGGTTCCTGAAGACCCATTGCCATAAGGAAGGGGAGAGAAGTGGGAGGGAACTGAGAGGGAAAAGGAGGACAATCGTTTAAGGATAGGGGACCTACAAATTATCTAAGAATGGTGTAAAAGTGAGCAGAAACAGACACACAGGGGAGTGCAATTAAAATAACATTTCTATTAAAAATGACAAAGATGAACAAGAAAGGAAAGAGTAACGCTGAGAAATCCCAATGTAACTGAATATAGAAAAAGTAAGGGCATAAGCACTTTAACATCAGTATACTATAGAAGGGAAGGGATAGGTTAGGAGAAAGTGAATAGGAAGACATACCCAGCAACTTCAAAAGACTAAGTGGTAAGTACATAGAATGACAACAACTGTTGAAAAGCCACACACTGTTGATGTTATATGCCAAGCAGATTATATACAGAGAGTATAAAGTAAGATGAAACTTGATGGAGATGCAAGAGAGAGAGAGGGAGAGAGAGGAGGCAGGTACAACATCTTCGCTATGGGAGTGCAGTGATAGCTGGATGCTATGGCAAGCTGCAGCAGAATAAGAGGGTGGAGTATAGTAGGTACTCCTAAGGAAGACAAGTCCTAATGATAGAGGAAGGGGTTAAGAGCATCAAAACAAGGTACTGGGAGTTTGACGGACCTCTGATAAGGGCAGTCATAGAGTGGACATAGAACAATGAAGAGTGAAAGGCAAAGGGATGGAAAGTACTAAGAAGACAGAATGTCAGTGCAGAAAAGAACAGGTTGGAGAAACTAGACGGAAGGAGGAAGCTAAATAAAAGGAAACATACTTGGGATGCACAAGTCCAGAGATAGGGAGAAGGGAAATAAAATAGGTAAAGACCTGCAAGCAAAACAGAGCGCAGGAAATAGGAGGTAAACTGGAGATCACTTTAAAGGTGGGATTGGAAGGTAATCGAGAACCAAGAAGAAAAAGCAGAATGTGGAGAAAAGAGAATGGAGAACAAAGGGGGTGACTATGGCCAAGAGGATGAAGGGTGACCATGCCATGTCATGTGATATGATAACCATTGTTTATTGGATCTAATTGACTGAAATTACCAGTCCAGGTTACTTATATGTGTGTGACATTATCATTATAACTGTTGATACATTGTTCAAAAAATATACAACTGAGCCAGCTTCCACAAAATATAATCCTTTAGATTGTTCAAGTGAAGTGACTGTAATGCACATAACTAGAAAGAGAATTTTTTTTTTTATATAAAATACATTTTAGGTGTTATGTTTTTAAGTTTTAATTAGTGTATTAATTGGTATATTGGTACTTAAGTATATATGTAAATGGTAAATAAGGGCTGGGTTGCATTATGTGATTTGTTCTAAAGAAGTCCCTATTACTGTGGGATGAAAGTGCTAAACTGTTTTTGAATTGTGTTTGGATTAAAGTTGATACTGTCGTACTGTGGCTGGCATTCTATCTACTTTTGGTTATCAAGTTCAGTGTGGTCAGTTTGTTTCATTTAGAAAAAGAAAATGTCACATTACTTACATGACTTAACTCAAAGCAAGTCATTTTCTGTAAGAAAAATATCATTTGCATGCCTGACTGTCCAACAGTTAAGGATTCCTTCATGAACCTGGGAAGGAAAACACAGAACAGTTGGGACATGCAGAACATTGCAGTCCAAGTATTTTACATGTTAGTAATTGGACACTGAAATGCAATTTTATCTTTAAAGATGGGTCTTGATCTTTTATAAACATCACTACTGTGGAAGCACATTGTTTTTGTATAAAATATAAGTAACTAGGTAGTCTTTTAAGCAATTTGACGCACTTACTTCTAAAGTTAGATTTAATGTCTAGTTAATGCTGACAGAATGACTCTTCCTCATGGTGTAAGCCATTATTTTATTTACTGCAGGGCAGCAAATGAAAGGACAGGCATTTATTTTCTGGACCCACTACAAGGTCTGCTAAAACTATTTTTCTAATTCCCACCCCCACATTTAATAGCACCCTTCACTGCCTGGACAGGAAATTCCCCTGTCTGCTGAGTCAGTAGGCAGGAGACCTAAGCTTGCTGTCTTAAACGTCTGACTTTTTTTAGTATTCTGCTGTCTGCTGTTAAGTGGAAAACAATGTTGTCTGCTCTAGAGGTTAGTTGAGATACAAGTTTAGCAATAAATTGCTGTCATGACAGAAACATAGACCGCTACTTAATGCATTTTTAACTTTTAACTATTAACAATAAAAAGACAAAAAAAAAACAGAGAGATGAGTCTTGTGTTATAACATTAACTGTGATCAAATAGTGAATACATGGATATATATACACATAGCCTGATACTATGGTCTGTTTTGAGTATTCACCCTTCCCCAATGCAGAACAATCTCAGCATATGCCCTCTTTGTGTGGGACAGTCCCTATTTGGTCACTTGTGCCCTGTGGAAAAATCTGAAAATTGCAAATGTCTTGAGATTTTATGAGAGGGTAAATCATAAGCTTCCTTTAATAGTTACATAAAACAATTATTTTGTATCTGAAATACCCAATTATTATATGGAACAGTATAAGCAACTCAGATTCTACAATAAGCTTTTATTTTGACAAAAAAAATGACATTCAGTCCTTTGCAGTGGTTGTACATAGAGTTAGTCCTGCAAAATCTCATGTTTTCATGAAAAACGATCTGAAAAGGTGGCAACCCTAGTGGTGTGAGCATATCACCTCCACCCATGCTGGTGGCAAAATGGTACAAATCTTCATTGCAAAACATTTTATTCTTGTTTTTCTGGGTTTTAGAATTCATTGTTTTGAAGAAAAAATCACAATTTAATTTACAATCTGTCAAAAATCTCAGCTGATGTGCTTGGACTTTTGATAGGGAGTGAAGTAAAATATATGGATTATATAGGGATTTTACTGCACTATGTTTATTTAATTAATTAATTACCCAAGTGCTATTCTTTAAATGTGTGCTATGTGTTTAAATGGAAGCACTTTAATATCTCGAAATGCTGAAATCTCGAATTTCAGTATCTCAAGATGAAAATGCCAAAAGTGCAGGTGAGCAAAACTGCACTTGATCGACTTCAAAGTGTCAAATTCGCAGTTGCGATGGCACGGTACATGAGATTTGCTGTGTTTGTAAAGTGCGGTGTGCTGTGGGATATGGTTTGCCTGGGGTTGTGTGGATATATGTGGAGATGTAGGTAATTGCTGTTTTTTTAAGGGTTTTAGTAGGGATTTGAGTGTATGTGAGTGTGTTGGGAAGTTTTAGGTGTAGGTTAGGGTAGGTAGGTAAGAGTGTGAGGGTATGAGTGTTGAGAGTGATGGTGTCTGTATGTATTTGGTGTGTATTTGTGCAAGGGAATATAGAATATGTAGTGGTGGGTTTAGTGTCTTTGTCTTTTTAGTGCGACCTTGGAGTTAGTATATATAAGTAGCGAGGGTGTGGGGGATGCAGGGGTGCTTGCTCCCCTGCTTATATGTAGGGTAGGTATGTGCACTTGTGTTTTTGTGTTTGTGTGTGTTTTGGTGGTTTGTTGTAGTGTGGGGAGGAAGGTGTATGTATGTTTGTGTGGTGGAGGGTGTATTTAAAAGTTGATATTTTGAATTTCGCGCTTTTGGGGTTTCAATATTGTGAATGTTCGGCTTTATAGTCTCGAGATACTGAAAGTTGAGATTTCAGTATTTCAAGATTATAAAGTGAATCTGTTTAAATGCATTCATTTGTTGTTTAATTTTGACTTTTACTAAACAGCAGCAAAACCAGATTCAGTTTGTCTATTGTTAGGCAACTCTGGAGATTACCAGTGCAAGACCATATCAAATATTACCAAAGAAAATGTCAGAAATGCAGAGAAACAAAGCAAAATTCAACAGATGATATTGTCACTCATTTAGTAATAATCTATTAGATCTAGTACAGAGGATAGATCATGGTGTTAAATTATGTGACTAAATCTTACTACAAAGGTTAACTATACAAAGTGGATCAAAACAAAAAAAATGTTCCACTTTTTGTGCTAACGTAGAAGCTAAGAGCGAAAAGGTTTAGGAACATGAGCAAGTACTGCTTCATTAGTAAATAACGGGATAAAATAAATGAAATACATTCATTCAATTTTGATGCTAGCTTTATCTGGATAAAGAGTGAGAGCCCATCTCAGCAATGAACAGGTGTAAAAGAAAAGAACAAATCCTAGACTGGATGCTAGTCCATCATAAGATAAAACCGATACTCACTACAGCATACCTATGGGTAATTACGGAAACGCTTCAAGTCTTCTTTCTTTTCCTTTGTGCGTTGTTCTAATGTGGAGGGAAACCAGACTGCCAGGCAAACCCTATTTCTTCACAGGCTGGCCATGAAATAGCCACAAAGAACACACCCAGCTGTGAACCAAACTAGACAACTAAGTGATACGAACCAGCAATCCTAACCCATTATGAACCAGCAATCCTAACCCATTATGAACCAGCAATCCTAACCCATGCAGATACTGTTCTGAAATGAGACACAGGTCCTGTTTTTACAGATAGAGAACATGTGCAGTGCAATGTAAATGATATTATATTCAAGACATTATATGATGATATTGAACACAAATGGGATTCTCCAGCTTTGAACCTTTTAAAATAACAAAAGTTAAGTCGAACTTTTCTAATGAATTTATGAAATGGATAAATGTCTCTTTCTAGGATGACACAGTAGCACTGATTGTGTAAGTGACTGCTTAGAAACAAAACTTGCAAGTTCTAAAGTACGAGACTATGAGTGTTTCATTCATAAGGTGAGGCGACAAAAAGTAGGAAAATCCTACAATGGAGTAAGAAAAACAAATCTTATTTTTAAAGGTTTATGTAGATGACACGGTGTATTGTTTATCTTGGTTCCAGACAGGAAGGTAACATTTCCCTTTGTTGCAGTTTAATGGAGCATATATAAAACGAAACTGATATGAGATTAGGCTGAGAGAGAGAGACAGAGAGAGAGCTTTATTGGAAAACGAAGGCGGCCAGAGGAATTACATAGCAGGATGTGTCAGACAGACAATATATTACAGGAATTTCTTCTGTACTAAGAAGTAAGATGAAGTGCTGGGCTGCTTGAAATATGTATGTTTTTTGCTTCTATGAGTCTAACCTTGAAGAAAAGTAAAAAAAAAAAACTTGAGTGGCAGATACTTTTAAAGGGAGACCACTGTCCAGGGATGACAGATTGCAAGCTTTATCAACTCAAAAAAATCATGTACCCAACCTTGGAGAAGCACAGTTCGTGCCAGTAGTAGCAATGTCTACAGAATACATTATTTCCTGGGTCTATATCATAACATTGAAGTCTCAAAAACTGAAAACCCTGAAGACTGAGAGCAGCAATTTTTTTCCCTGGGAAAAAATTTGCTATTCCAGTACAAAACACGAAACACACAAACACTACAAACTGTTTCTAATGTGGGGGGCTTCACACCCCACACCCCCAACATGCGGGGCTATGCCCCCCACATGCCCCCTACTTAAATATACCAACTCAGAGATCACACCACAGTGGAGGAAATAGCAAAGCCACGGAAATGGCCCACCAAACTCTTTCCCTGGGAAATAATTTGATGTTCCGCAGCTTCGATATTGTCAGTCTTCGAGGTTTCCAGTTCAATGTTATAACATTCGAAGTTTTGAGACTTTGATTTTATAATATAGACCCTTATTTCCTAACTAAATTATAATATAATTACATATTCATCTTCTTAAAGGAGCATATACAAAATTACTTATACAGTACATATATATGCGTGTGTGTGCGCCCAGAACTAAAATATCTTTAAAACACACACTTCAAACCATCATTCTTTTCATTTTTAAAACTGGTTTTATACAATTAACTGATATGAGAGCAAGATTATAGTCTGCTCTAAAAACTTTATACATTTATATCCCCCTGTCCCCCCTTCTCCCTATAAACTTAGGTGTTCCACAGAGATCCATCCTAGGACCCCTTCTCTTTCACCAACAACCTCCATAAAGCTACCCACCGTGCCAAACTGGTGCTATATGCTGACATTTTGACCATAATCTTCTCTGCCGCCTCACTCCAACTACTACAACAAATCACCCAAGAATCATTTGCAGCTATTGGAAACTGGCTACCTAACACACAACTGATACTCAACCCAAAAAAAAACAGTTAATGCTATTCCACCTCTCTAAGGTTACTGACCATATTCCACTATTTAAAATAATCTCATACAACAATACTACTATCACATCAGTCATATAAACTAAACTACTAGGAGCAATTATAGATCACAAACATGTAGCTCAAACCATCACAAAAGTTTACAAAAAACTTGGTGCCCTCTATAGATGCAGAAATGACCTAACCCCTAATAGTAAAGCCACCATCGGAAGAACCCATCTACTCTGCACAGTAGTCCATGCCTCCCCAGTGATAAGCAATTTAAACAAATGTAACCTAAAGAAACTATCGGTCTGCTATAACAAAATAGCAAAATTTGCCATTGAGTCATCCTACAGATCCTGCCATTGCCAATCCTTCAAACAACTATCCTGGTTAGAATTACCAAACCTACTAACCTTTAACCAACTCAGTATAGCCCACCAAATCCTCTATCATCCCAAAAGACCCCAACCCAACAAGGTCTACTAAAGCCCTATTCCAGCAATCTTCCACTAAGAAGCACCACCAAAGCACTGGTTGAAATCTCGACGACTAAATATAATTCTTAGGGCTCTCTCTACTCTAGTTCTGTGGCAAAAACATGGAATGCACTTCCTCTACATATTCGAACACTGGATAATGCACACAACTTTGAAAATCTTTTTACATCCTTCTTATCCAGCTCATGGATATGCTCATGTACTAGCCCTGGGTAAAATCTTGCCATTATTCATCTCTTATCTACCTCAAGTGAACTACTAGCCCCACTTACATCAGATCTAATGCATTCTTAGCTAAATTTCTTCTACATACTCTTACAGCATACTGTATAGGATTATTAATTTACTTATATTTGACTAATGTATGCAAAGTCTTGACTATTTCTATTTTTTCTTTTTTACTGTCGATTTAATTTCTACAGTTATTACTGTGTGGTGAATATGCTATTATTCACTCAAAATCTTGTTCTGCCTGTACAACTGTGTACAGCTATTATGGTATGGTCCAGCTGTTACTGTATAACTGTGTACAATTTTTACTGTGTGGATACAAATGTTACTGTTTTTATAAAAATGGTATTACTGTCTGGAGCTTTTCTCCCCGGGCCTCCGCTTAAAATGGGGAACTCTACTGAATCAGACATTTCCTGATAAACAAATGTAAAATTCTTCAGTGTGGAAGAAATATTAGCTGAACTGGTAGTTAGTCAGTGTTTGCTGAATTTTGTTATTTGCTAGTAATTACAGGTGTGGGGGTAGTCACATTCTTTGATTTCCTGTCCTTGCCTATTTAAGTGGTACAGTGTGAAATATTTTCTGCTTAAAAACCTCAGCTTTGGCCGGCTAACAACTTGCTATATTCAACTGGACGTATAAGAGAATTTAAGTACCTTTATCTGCTTTTTTTCAAAAAAATACGGTATTTAAATTGATTTTAACTGTGTGGAAAGAATATTTAGCTGAACTGGAACTTTTCACTCTGCTCTTCAGTGTGGAAGAAATATTAGCTGAACTGGTAGTTAGTCAGTGTTTGCTGAATTTTGTTATTTGCTAGTAATTATAGGTGTGGGGGTAGTCACATTCTTTGATTTCCTGTCCTTGCCTATTTAAGTGGTACAGTGTGAAATATTTTCTGCTTAAAAACCTCAGCTTTGGCCGGCTAACAACTTGCTATATTCAACTGGACGTATAAGAGAATTTAAGTACCTTTATCTGCTTTTTTAAAAAAAAAATACAGTATTTAAATTGATTTTAACTGTGTGGAAAGAATATTTAGCTGAACTGGAACTTTTCACTCTGCTCTTCAGTTTGTGCCACCCACCCTCCCTGTTTTTGTTTTGGTGTTAATCTTAGTGGCCTTGCAGCTGCCCGCCCCTCTTGTAAATTTGTGTTTGGATACTCCTTCTGGGCCCATCTCATTTGCTCACTCAACTGAGTGCAGTGAGATCATATTCTGATTTCAGGCACTCCTACTGTGTACAAAGAGAGCATCTGGGAAACAGAAAAAAAAAAAAAAAATTTAAGCTTGTTTCCTGCCTTTCCTGTTAAGTGGTATAGACTATTTGTAGGCTTTTGAGCCCCCAAGCCCTTCTGTGTTGGAGGGAAGCCTTCTAGCTTAGTTTTTTCCCTATAACTAGCCAGTTTTCTAGTTTCAGCACTCAAATCTGTTTCTTTGATCTCAGCACTTGTTCAGAAAAAAAAAAAAAAAATTTAATCTGCTTTTACTGTACTTGTGTTTCTACCTACTTTTTTTACTTTTGCATCATCTTAAAAGTACTCAATTGTATTTATTACTGCTTGATGTAACTCATTCTAGGCCTTCTGGTTTAAACACTTGGGCTTCGGACCAGTTGTTTTGCACTGAGAGGGTTTGTGGTCTGCACTGTAGTGGCAGAACAGGTAGCTTACATCCTTCTAGGTTGGGAACTGCTGATTGAGGGCTCAGTGTCTGTTATTCTAAAAGTGTATTAATTCTGGTTTAAGCACTTAGGCTTTCAGGCCAGTTATTTTACATTAAGAGGGTTCGTGGTCTGCACTCTTGTGGGAGGAGAGGCTGGACTCTGCCCTTCTGAGCTGGGAATTTCTGATTGAAGGCTTATAGTGCATTCATATCTGAACTGCTTCTTACTGAAGTTGGTGCGCCTTGTTTGCTGTGGCATAGACTGGATTCGGGCCTGCTGGATCTAGCTTTGTTTGTGTAACTTGAGCACTAATCCAGGCATTCTCTAAAGTATTCAATTGTATTTATTACTGCTTGGTAGTAACTTGATTAAAGTTTAGCTGTCATTCTAAGTCTTTTGGATTAAGTACTTGGGCTTCAGACCAGTTGTTTTACATTAGGAAGGTTTGTGGCATGCACTGTGGTGGCAGGACAGGTAGCTTTCATCCTTCTAAGTTGGGAACTGCTGATTGAGAGCCCAGTGTCTGTTATTCTTAAAGTGTATTAGTTCTGGTTTAGGCACTTGGGCTTCAGGCCAGTTATTTTACATTAAGAAGGTTTGTGGTCTGCACTCTTGTGGGAGAAGAGGCTGGACTCTGCCCTTCTGAGCTGGGAATTTCTGGTTAAAGGTTTATAGTGCCTGAATATTTGAACTGTATCTTACTGAAATTGGTACACCTTGTTTGCTGTAGCATAGACTAGATCCAGGCCTGCTGAATATAGCTTTGTTTATATGCTTGTTGTTTGCTTGCTTGTTATTTCCCTGGAACGCTAATTCCACCTAATCTGGCTTCTCAGCACTTCTGTGGCTCACTAGTGATATCTGCATTGCTTACTGTACTTATTTCCTTGTTTCACTTGAAAGAAAGTTACTGTTTGTCGTTTTTGCATTTAAGTTACCTGTAACACATTGCACTTAAGTTACCTGGCACTTGCTCACTAAAGCAATTATATAAGTCAGGACTAAAAATTAAAAGCACTACACCCTCACTCCCCACTGGCCCTGGTTTTCAATTATTAAGGAATTCCCAATATTATTCTAGCATGTCCAAAGGTCAGTTGTCAATCTCCTCTCCGGTCCAGCTGGTGAATCTGGGAATCTTGAGGCAATGTTACAACTGCCTCATGTACACAGACAACCCTCTCCTCCTCCCAACAAATTCCAACACATGTGAGAGATGCAACCATATAGCCAAACTGGAGGCTAAGCTCTCTCAACTCAGTACTGGCATAACCAGTCAGGAGGAGAAGGAAACCATACTCACTACAATTCCAGTCTCACATAGACCTACCACGACAGCAAACCAAACACATAATCACACAAAAACATACTCGGGGCTCTAAATAAAGATCTGCCGAAGCAGCAGAGACCTCCAAAGCAGACACCCAAGCAGCCGCTACCCCAAAACAAAACACGTGCAACACATATCTCACAAAGCCAGTGTGCCAAACAGTCACAGCCCTTAAGACTAAACAACACACCTGATACACTTGTAATAGGTGACTCTATCATCAGGCACACTGACGTCCCGCTCACCAGGCTGAACAAGGAGAGGGTCACAGTGAGCAGCCTGTCGGGTGCTAGGATCTGCCACATAACACAAGCACTCAGGTCCCTCCAAGGCAAGTACAAATATGACTCAGTCATTGTCCATGCTGGTGTGAATGACCTGAGACGTACCTCCCTGGACTACATGAAAAGAGACATAAAGGAGCTCTCTGAGCATGTAGCCCAGGCCGGTATGACCCTGACCTTGAGTAGCATCTTACCCTCACCAAGAATGATGCCACAATATGAAGACAAGATGATCAATTTCAACAATTGGCTTAAGTACTGGTGTCATTCAAAGGGGATCCAATGCCTGTCAGCTTGGGATGATATGCTCGACAAGCCACGATGCTTCGCTAGGGACGGCTTGCACCTGTCACCCTGGGCTTTTGGATATTGGCAAAGGTTCTTGCTACCCCATAGTGCCTTTTTAGGCAAGGCTCAAAAGACAAACCCACCTCCATAGGTATCACAAGGGATAAGAAACTAAGAGTAATGCTACTCAACGCCAGAAGTCTAAACCTCAAGATGCACGACTCGAAACTCTCCTTAGCATGGAGAACATCGATATCTGTGCAGTAACAGAAACCTGGTTCAGGGCTCCCGAGAGCACCCCAGCACTACCAGGTTATACCTCATACCATGCTTTTCGCCCCAAAACTTGGACCGAACCACAAAAGGAGGGGAGTATCGATATTCATCAAAGATACCCACACCTCCAGGTTGGTGGCAAAGCACGAAGCATCAGAGACTATCCATGTGCAACTAACAGTGGGTAAAACTGCCTTCCAGTTTATAGCCTGCTACAGACCACCCTCCCAAAACCAGGAACCCCACTCGGCCTTCCTGAGAACACTGGAAAATATGAAGGTCTCTCCAAACACCATTATATTGGGCGACTTCAACTACCCAAACATAGACTGGGAGCATTACTCTAGCTCCAACACCCTAGCCCAAAGGTTCCTAGAATTTATAAACTCAAATGCTATGGAACAACTTGTTACCACTCCCACAAGAGGGGAAAACATACTGGACCTGATCATCACCAACATGGAGACTCTATGCTCCAGACCAGAAGTGTATCCCTCACTGGTAAGATCAGACCATAAACTAATCTCACTGGATATTCACATCCCGACCCCACCCCTGCCCAGAAAACCACAGTGAAAAACTTCTCTAAAGCAAATTTTACACTCCTCAAAACTGAGGTGGAATCCTTCAAAGCCCCGGCCTGTGGAAAATACAGCCCAGACCGCAGAATCCTTTATAAACGCATTCTATGAACACCTTCAGGAATGCATGGATCATGCGATCCCAAATAAAACCAAGACCCAATCCTCCAAAGGCAGACGTCCTGTCTGGTGGACCCCAGCCATAAACAAACTATACAATAGAAGGAGGAAGCTACTAAATGATAAAGCAAAATCCCAAAAGGGAAGGCATCACTGATCAGTATTAGCAAAAACTACGGGCACACATAAAATTGTCTAAGGCCAGCTTCGAGAGAAAAATTGCACAGGACACTAAGGATAATCACAAGGCTTTCTTTAGTTATGTTAGGAACCTGGGTGGTAATTCCCAGATATGCTCAGAATTAGTCCAAAATGACAAAAATACACGAACCCACAGACATTGCCAACATCCTAGCTGACAGGTTCAGCGCAAACTTCTCCCCTCCCCACCAAAAGGGCAAATATCTATCCCAGCAGAGTGCTGCCCCTGACATCTCAGATGCTCAGGTAAGAGCCGCCCTCTCCAAAGCAAAAACACAGCATCAATGGAACCAGATGGTGTCCCGGCTGCGTCCTACATGAACTCAAAGAAGAGCTAAACCCAAACATAAAACTACTGTTCAATCTCAGCCTTACTACAGGATATGTGCCCAAAGAGTGGCGTACAGCAACAGTGGTCCCTCTCCATAAAGGTGGTGCCTCAACGGATCCTGGAAACTATCGCCCCATAAGCCTGACTAGCTTGGTCTGCAAAGCTATGGAAAGGATCATCATGGACCTCATAAATAAAGATATTGGGGACCTACAAACACTGGATCCTACCCAGTTCGGCTTTGTTAAGGGCAGATCCTGCCTCTTAAACCTGGTTGATTTCTTTGAAACAGTCACCAAGGCCATTGACGAGGAGAAGGTGGTCCACACAGCCTACCTGGACCTCGCAAAAGCCTTCGATACAATACCCCACTCGGGCATTATAGATAAGCTCACCAGCTTAAATATAAACCCCTATGTCACTAGATGGATTGCAAACTGGCTCAAGGACAGAACCCACATGGTTAGAATTGCTGGAGCCATGTCAGACTCCAAACCAGTTACAAGTGGTGTCCCACAAAGCTCAGTCCTGGGACCTCTCTTGTTCGGTATATATTTCTCGGAGGTACAGGCCAACATGGAAGGACTGTGGCTGACCAAGTTCGCAGATGACTGCAAACTGGGTGCCATAATCGACTCTCCAGCCGACACAAGCATCCTCCAAAAGGGCCTCATAGAAACAGACAACTGGTGCCAGAGCCATGGCCTCAAGCTAAATGCCAAAAAGTGTATAGTCATCCCCTTTGGCAAAA